>NC_056737.1:457467197-457489697 GCF_019279795.1 Protopterus annectens | reverse complement strand
AACATTATATTGTTTTACCATTCTGATGACATTTGTCGGTGCTGACATACAATCCTGTGCTCTGGTGTTGATGGGTTGATTGTAGATGTGCACCCATAGGTTTGTACTACACAATCCTAAAAGAGAAACATAGATATTTCCATGAGAAACATTTCATTGCCTGACTCCACAGCCCTTACAACACCATCCATTTTAAAGCAGACAAATTATTATTCTATCCACAGTATAAATGGCTAAGTACAATATCTCTAAATGACCAGTACAAGTAACATGTCAACAGCACCAGTGGATGAAAGACATTCATACTAATGTAGACAGTCACCCTGTGCATCAGACACTTAGCTTTGTTTCTCTGCATCCATGAGATAGATGAGAGGTATGTGGTACAGTTATCATCACTTGCACAGGGTGTTGTGTGAGAATGCCAGAAGTGTAGGCTGACCCAATAGGTTGGCATGCATGTGTGTGAGTAAGCAAAGGAAGCAGGCAAGATGGACTATGGAAATGTTGGCTGTGTGTCTGTAGGTGCCTTCAATGTAACATTGGTGTGTGAGTGTCTGCATGAACGCAGCTAAGCTCATTGCTAGCCCTATGTATCTGTATGCTGGACAGCTGTGAGTCATGCATGGTAGAGCTGACAGTTCATCATCTCTATCCCTAAACATGAGATCTAGCTGTGCCAGGAGTTGCACTGGTACTTCCATGCTCAGGTTCAGATGCTGTGCTACTACCTGAAGGTGATTGATGTCTGCTGGGCAAGTGTCCTTCACGGGAATGCCCAGGATCATGACCCTATGGCCTGTTATGTCTTGGTGTGGACAGCTCACTCTCCTCTGGAGCAGTGGATGTACTGCCACTATGGGAGCATGACTGGGCATGTCCATGTTGACTCTCAGCAGACATAGTTGCTGACCTATGCCCATGAGGCTGAAGCTCAACTCCAGTCAGATGTTCCATCGCAGACAATGTATATTCCATGACAAATAGCCTGCAATCTGTCTCAGACCTATCTCTTTCCACTGTGTCAGTCAACTGATCCAGGTTACAAGCTACACGGCGGAGGCAATCATGGATGTCAGACTGTCCTGCATTCATAACCCTGAGCATTCATTGTAAGTTCCTCTTCGAATGTGCCTGTGTCTCCATGACCACCCAAAACATACACCGAGTGACATGTGATGAGACACCTGCAACAGGTGGTGGAGGGACAGCAGGCCTCCTATGAGCACCTCTATCAATCCACCTGTGTGGAACTTCACCAACAGTTTGGCTATGGCCAGTGTTGACAGACACTGAAGCCACAGTAGCCACACTTCCCTGTTCAATGTCCCTACCCTCTGACTGTCCAATATCTGTGGCCTCAGGTGACTGGGTATGCATAGGCATACTGGTTGTGTACAGTGATAATGAGGGTGGCTGCAGGATGTAAACCTCTGTGTCAAATTCAGCCTCTGCAACCCCCAGCTATGCCTCAATTTGGCCATCATCATCATCAGAGTCTGAAGACACACTAACATAACATAATAACAGAGCAAACTCCATGGACACCTGTGATAGAAAGGAAAAAGCAATACATTAATACCTGCACTACTATCCTCTGCACTACTATGGTGCAATATATGTTAAGCTGTATACACTGCTGTCACAATTACAGACTTTTATACCTCTCAACCTCAGAGAGTAGGACAGGTGGACATTATTTTCTAACCCCAATCTGTAATGATTTGGAAATAATTAGAAAACAACAATCGTATGAAAAAATATATGTGATGTAAACTTTGGACATTCTGTAAAAATCTGAACAGTTGACAGTTATGGTAATCATTATTGTCCTGACAATAGTTTGCAAGTCAATCACTATGGTCATACCTACGAGGCAGAGGTTGGTGTCTAAACTGTGAACATTCAGAAAATATGTGTACAATTGACAAGTATGCAGACAGTACATCAATTCAGCCAGCAGGCCTGGGATGACACTTTAGCTAATACACTGAAATATATCGACATTTCTGACATAACAGTATTCTGCTTACCAGCAGCAGGAGGATGGCCTCTTCCAATTCTTGACAGTCCTGAAAAAAGTTGAGGGAGAGGTAATAGCAACAGTATCACATGTTAAAGTATAATAGGGGGTAATGCGTCCAATAATCTCATATCTACACTAACTGCAATATTAAAAGGTATGTGGCTGACAATCTCCACATGAGCTTAAAAGTGCAGCTAACTTACCCCCCCCCCAAAAAAAAAAACTGACACCCATGTAAAACTATATACACCGTGACAGGATGAATGTAACAGTATTCTACTGCTGATCTAACTAAGCATACCTGGAAGCTCCTCTTGAGAGGAACTGGTGGCACCCATGTCCACAACATATTGGCTGAATGTCTGGGAGCTGTCCTGTGTAGCAAGTTTTGCCAGGAATTCCTATGTGGCAGTGAGAGGAGGTTCTGCTGCAGGCCCACCACCAATGACCTGACAATCCCTGGCCACATCAGCTACCTGCCTCCTTTCTGTATGGATCATGTCTGCGGCATGGTGTCACACCTGCTGGTAGCTATGATTTTAATGACCCACGGCACTGCTGTTGTGCACCAGTTCATCCACAGGACTACACATTCTGACCTATTTGCCCTGCCTCGGGACAGCAGAACTTGATAATGTTGTTGCAATGCCTCAATGATTAGGTTGCTTTCCACCTCAGAAAATGGTAGCCTGTGATGTGCATGTATGTTTACTGAAATACAAAAGAAATGAGAATACATATAAGGATCACATATATAAGAGTGAATTAAGTAGAGATACAACAGTAAAGGAAGGCTCTCAGTATTCACCGCTTGATTACACATCTTATATTCAACAGCAGGCCAAAAATAAAAAGGGTGTGGATGCAACTAGGATAGTAGCAATAGTGACATATTCCTGTATGTGCCATGACATATACCCATGTATGCTCACACACCCAACACAGCAATCCATGGTAGTGTGCCCCATAGCAGGAAATATACCCCCCAAAAAAAAAAAAAAAAAAAAAATTTGTGACAACAAAGCAGCAGTGTACTATTACAATTGTTATCAAAGGAAGTACTCAGGAAACCTGTGCACCTAGTTATCACACAGCATTACACCACTGGTGTACTATACATACTCTCTACGTCTAACAGGCCTGGAAATCAATGCCATGTCATCAGTATAGTTTTAACAAAGGCTTACTGATGTAATCCACATTCTTCTTAAGTACATTCAAACATATGCATCATGTAGGAAATAAAATGGATACATACCTGATGAAGTACAATACTCTGTTGAAAGATAATGTGCTACAAGAAATGTGTCAGTGAGTTAGACATAAGAGGTAACTCTCATCCACAGTGGTTTGACTAGGTACAAAGTTGCCATTTTATAATGGTTCTCTAGCAGTTGACTGCATCTGAACTAATCTGTGCTTCAGAAATGCTAAGTGCAGCATACACAGCTGAATTGCAGTGTAATCAGCCAATCCCATGCAATTACTCAGCTAGATATAAGGCACCAATGTAGACTCCATCCCCTTTCTTATATGTTGAGGTGAAACATAGTGGGGTAAAGACAGAACGTTACGTCAGAGAGAACATTTGTTACAGCTACTTTTTACATACAGATGTATGTACTACAGGCTGAAGCTACTGCTGCTGCTGGCAATAGGCATAGACAGAGAGGGTGAAGAGTTTGCAGGATGACAACACAGAAGAGTAACTGTGGGACCTCTGGCAGCCTTGATTAACAGCCAGAACCAGACTGAGGAAACTTATCCCACTGGAAATTAAGGTATGTGTTTAAGGTAAGTATGTTAGCCACAGGTATTATTAACAGACCAAAAGGCAACATGCTTGTTGTGTCCTAGACATCAGCATCCAGGATATTCATAATATTCTTACATGCTATGCTACAACATGGCAGAGAGAACATGTATTACAGAAAATGTTTTCTTGAGAGGGTCACAGATATGCTACAACTGATACATGACTCGCACTATTGTTCTGTAATGTTCCACACATCAGTCATCTACACATGTGAACAACACCTGGGGAACAAGGTAGGGGATACATTAACCATAATGTCAACCACTCAAACAACTGCCAAGTCATGTGTAATGTCATGATAGTCATCTGGATCATGTGTGCTGGCAACACTTGCTTCTAACACAACATCCATATATGTCTGTTACTTTTACATTTGTGGTTGTCTGGAATATCACTAGCAAATCATTGAGGACTGCAGTCGGGAATTTCTGGGCCACATTTGAATTACATACTTGGGAAACCATGCTAATGCATAACCTGACATTCTAGGCACCTTCTAGATTTGTAATAGCCATATTTAAAATTTGTTGCTATCTGTTGGCCTTTGACCTCCCATTATTTGTTATCTTGTCCATATTCCTTGCTCAAACAGGTTGAGAGGTATGACATGGTGCTGGTAGACTGTTGATACTTGCTACAATGGTGTATGTTTGGATATGAGGGTAAAGGCAACCATCTTGTGATTGGCGTGTGCATTTGATGGTGAATTGGATTGTACAAATATGTAGGCCTATTTTCCCAGTAGGAATTAATGTACTTGTGTATGTGATACATGTATGTTAGACATATTTCTTAACCTCTTTACATAAAAAAATATCTGGCCCAAGGCACAAATAATGGGTGTGCAAAGCCCCTAAACTTGACATACACTTTACATATTGCTGTTACACACTTAAAAAAATTGCTTGACTACAAAGTCTTGTTTTATGATGGATTTTCTGAAGAATATGGAAGTCTGAAACTGGAATGACTATCATTATTTAATGCACTCAGGCATGACTGATTTTCCACCAAAAAACAGAAAATCAAGCATTTTATAAGGAACACTGTAAACATATGAAGCAGATATCTGGACATTCTTGGAACACCTGTACAGTTGAGAGGTATGATTTAATATCCTGCCTATTATCCCCCGTTTATGTGTCAATATTGTGTAAAATAAAAATAAAAATGCTGCAGGTAGTTAAGTGTTGGCCTGTAGTTCACAGGGACCTGTGTTCAGATATGGGGACTGGAACTTGCATTTTTGTACTGTGACCTTGACCTAGTAATTTAAGTGCACATACACTCAGAATCATTAATCTATCTAGTAGCAACATCTGATAGTGGAGGACTCCCATGGATAAGGTCCACGGTTCTGATACAACAAACATCTGTTTTGACAGTGTTGTCCCCCTTCACATTATACTGACACTCAGAGTGTTTGTTCTAATATCCTTCTGATTACATCCTAGAAGCAGACATTCCATCTTTACTGCATTGGGTGGATAAAAAGGTGATGACACAGTCATACATATCACAATTTATAATGCCGATATAGACATACATGTATTTTAAATGCTAGACACAGCTGTATTTGATCCCAGGACCATGTGAACCAAAAATAAATGTTTTCAAAGCATTTAACAGATTGAGCTACAGAGTTAGTGATATACCAGGTGTGTTTTTACATGTTGTACAGATAATTGCGCACTGAAGTGCTGTTACATATCTCACTTACATCTATTACTATGTGTATGGCTTTATAGTGATGTATTTCTCTACCAGATTCCCAGTTAAATTCTTACGATTGCATTAATCTTTTAGCAGATTTGCTGTGTGATGCAACTTGATGTGCAGCATCATGCAAACATGCTTAATTACAAGAAAATGATGTTTTGCTTACAACACGTGCTGTTTAACTGGTTGTGTGGCTTGGCAGGTTGATGCACTATTGTTCAAGTCAAATGGCACTGGGTTCAAAACAGGGTGTAGGTGAACTTTTTGGAAGTGGTTATTATGCTTTCACATAAATGTAATAATACACCGCCATTTAGCTTAGCTTAGCAATGCTGCGTAGTGCAGGACTGCACACATTTTCTTTAAAGAAAAGAAAATTGGAGAGATAGGAAAGGGGAGAAATTGGGTGTGAGCAGGGGGAAAACATATTGAAAGGCAGGTAGGAATGTGCAGGAAGGGTGTAGGAAAGAAACAGCTATCCATTTCTTCACCAGCACCAACTGTGCACTTGCAAAGATTTTTAGCTGAATATGGACTGTCACCCCTAGAGAGAGGGGTGATGACAACATAACTGCATTGTGAAGCCAATTGGACCATAGGTTCATAGGTTGGTGGTAGGCTATTGGCCCTAGGGCCTATACATTCCTAGCCATAACAATTCCCTGCCTATTTCTTCCCACAATATTTACTTCCCTGGACCCTTGTCTAGCAGGGCGACTGACATGATCCCCAGGGTGAATTTCCTATCTCCCATCCAAATTAATTGTGTCCAATGGACTTGTGTGCAAAATGCAGAGCTATGTATGGGAAGACTTTTTTTTTTTGGGGGGGGGGGCAGGTACCCTTTTTTTTTGTATTTTTTTTTAAGGAGAGAGTTAAAGCATTTGCAGACAGCACACAGAGTTGATGAGGGACACAAGAGGGGGGTGAGCACCTTGGTTGGGAGGTGGGGTGATCCAGGTCCCATGGACATCAGACACAGTGACAGTGTGACTCAGGTCCACACCCATGGGACTGTCAACACTGCACCTCTGCACCTTCACTGCTCCTGTGAATGCAGTGGCTGATGCTGTTGCCTGCAGCCAGCCTGCTGCACCAGGATGGACAACGTGCTCTTCATCTGGCATAGGCATGTCCCCACAGTCTGCTGCACAAGCCTACATACCATGTTTGGCAGTAGTGCATGGGTGACATAGGCTTCTCCTCTGCCTCCACTCCTAGGGGGGGCACACTCCTAGCCTCTGGGGTGGAACTACCTGAAGATCCAGGTAGTGCAGGAGCATTGGCGAGTGCCACCAGGCTGCAGCTCAGACGTGCTGGGCCCCAGTGACTCAGCTGGGAGAGCCAAGGTACGTGGATCACCAGGAACTGGCTTACCTTGTTGCTCTGTAGTAAATAAAATAGAAACATAAAGGAAGTAAAACAATAACCCAAACAAATGTAATGAATAACATAAAACAAAACTTCTTCTTCTTTTTCTTTCAGCTGCTCCCATTAGGGGTCACCACAGCAGATCATCTGTTTCCATTACTTCCTGTTCTCTGCATCCTGCTCTGTCACACCAACCACCTGCATGTCCTCTCCTACCACATCCATAAACCTTATCTTAGACCTTCCTCTTTTCCTCTTACCTGGCAGCTCCATCCTTAGAATACTTTTCCCAATATACCCAGCATCCCTCCTCAGCACATGTCCAAACCAACACAATCTCACCTCTCTGGCTTTGTCTCCAAACTGTTCAACCTGAGCTGACCCTCTAATATACTTATTTCTAATCCTGTCCATCCTCATCACACCCAATGCAAATCTTAACATCTTTATCTCTGCCACCTCCAGCTCTGACTCCTGTCTTTTTATCAGTGCCACTGTCTCCAACCCATATAACACAGCTGGTCTCACTATCATCTTGTAGACCTTCCCTTTCACTCTTACTAGAACCTGTCTGTCACAAATCACTCCTGACACTCTTCTCCACCCACTCCACCCTGCCTGCACTCTCTTCTTCACCTCTCTTCCTCACTCACCACTACTTTGAACTGTTGATTCCCAGTATTTAAACTCATCCACCTTTTCCAACTCTATTCCCTGCAGCCTCACCATTCCTCTCTCCTCCCTCTCATTCACACACATATATACTGTCTTAGTCCTGCTGACCTTCATTCCTCTCCTCTCTAGAGCATATCTCCACCTCTCCAGGGTCTCCTCTACCTGTTCCCTACTCTCACAGCAAATTTTAATGTCATCCACAAACATCATAGTCCACGGGGATTCCTGTCTCATTTCTTCTGTCAATCTGCCCATTACCATTGCAAATAAGAAAAGGCTCAGAGCTGATCCTTGATGTAATCCCACTTCCAACTTGAAAGCATCTGTCACTCCTACTACAGACCTCATCACTGTCACACTGCCCCTGTACATATCCTGTACCACTCTTATATACTTCTCTGTCACTTCCAACTTCTTCATATAATACCACAACTCCTCTCTAGGCACCCTGTGATATGCTTTCTCTTAAGTCCAAAAAGACACAGTGCAACTCTTTCTGACCTTCTCTATACTTTTCCATCAACACCCTCAGAGGAAACAATGCATCTGTAGTGCTCTTTCCTGGCATGAAACCGCACAGCTGCTCACTGATCATCACCTCCCTTCTTATCCTAGATTCCACTACACTTTTCCATAACTTCATGCTGTGGCTGATCAGTTTTATCCCTCTGTAGTTAATACAGCTCTGCACATCACCCTTATTCTTAAAAATCTGTACCAATACACTCTTCTCCATTCCTCAGGCATCTTCTCACTTTCCAAGATTCCATTAAACAATCTGCCATCTCTCCTAAACACCTCCATACTTCCACAGGTATGTCATCTGGACAAACAGCCTTTCTATTTTTCATCTTCTTCATAGCTGTCCTTACTTCCTCCTTGCTAATCTGTTGCACTTCCTGATTCACTATCCCCACATCATCCAATCTTCTCTCTCTCATTGTCTTCATTCATCAGCCCTTCAAAGTACTCTTTCCATCTGCTCAATACACTCCCCTCACTTGTGAGTATGTTTCCCTTGTTATCCTTTATCATCTTAACCTGCTACACATCTTTCCCACCTTGGGCCCTCTGTCTGTTCAATCGGTACAGGTCCTTTTGTCCCTCAAAACAATAATGAATAATGGAAAAAAAAATTGAAAAATGATATAATGAGGAACACAACAATAAATAATGTAAATTTAAATTTATTTAACCACAAAGCAATATTAAATTATACATAAGGACAACATAAGAGGTAATACCAAATGATATGATAATAGCAAATGATAGCAAAAAATATATTGATTAAATAAGTAAGAAGAGAAGGGGTAGGGTGAAAGATAAAAGAGGACATTATTAACTTCACAGATACTATAACAAAACATACTGCAAATACGTATTTTATATATGTTAGATTTTATTTGTAACACTATTGACTGCTATGACATTTATTGTTTGAAATACTACCCTGTTCCTTACACATACACACTATAGTTCAGATCATACTGTATCCAGCAATCGCTCAATGTGGCTTATATTGGACATATGATGTTCGACATACATACCTCTCAGCCTCTTAGCACAATACATTCTGACCCAAGCCATAAATAATGGTGGCACAAAGGCACAACAATAGGGAACATTCTTACATAGTGCTCTTACGACAGAAGCAAGGTGATTGGATAACAGATTTGGCATTAAAATGCATTTTCAGAAATGTCTAATATCTGCAATTCAGAGGTCTGACATTTTTTTCTGCCACTGATCCTCATCAATTTGCCAGAGACTGGCCAGTAAAACAAGATTATGTGGCAAACAGACTGCACACATGAGGAAATGCTCGGTACATTCTGCAAAAATCGTGACAGTTGAGAGGTATGTGATTACACTTGACAGCTGGACATTGAAGGCACAGGACTATTGGTGTGTATTTCACATGCAAGCACGGTTATGTTTTATTGATGAAATGCTAAAACAGTATTGACAGCTGTATAATTTTTCATTTGGCTAGTGTGGGATTAGAACCCACAAGCGATGACTAATACTGGACTTTTTATTTGAAATACAACATTATCACAGCACTGTCTCCTTTTACACTTTATTGATTCATGTTGTTTCAAATCTTGCTTTTACACACATGGATAGCTGCCTTCTGTTAACATACATGTTTACGCTAATCAGTTATTGACTGCAAGCTACAGCATATTTCTGACAATGAACAGAACACAACATTGACTCTTAAGCTGGGTATTTAGCAACATTAAATAATGGTTGATAGCTATGCTACACAGTACTGTATGCTTACTTGCTTTTACTTGCTTTTACAGTTCAGATTTGTATTGCCACATTAATGAAAGTCTATGATGTCCCAAGTATTTCATACACGACTTTTAAGATCTGAACTTTTTTATTTTATTGTTAATTTATTCATTCATTTTAGTACTTAATTGATTTTCTTACATACCGTGCGCTTGCCTCATCCTGGACAAACACCTTGCATGGGACTGCATGTTGCAAGCCCTCTCTTCTGCGGCTGTGGTAAGAGAGGGAAACCATTATGCATAGCAGTTTTGCACAGATTCAGCTTGTATTTAAAAATTAGTAAATAAAAAAAAACTTACATATCTGTGGGATATTCCCTGCCTGTGCCTCTTGGATTCACTGATCCAAAGTATCCCTCTTCCTTCATCGGAGGTCGTTAAAATGGTGACGGCATTGCTCCGCAGTGCAGGAGATACCAGTCGCAGTGGTCAGGTCCCTGGCCAAACTACCCCAGGCTTCAGACTTGCATTCTGAACCAACATAGCTCTCTTGCAGCAGCCAGGGTCCATGGTGCTGTATCAGGAGTCCAATAAAAATCCTAGACTCCTGAATACCTTAATCTTAACCTGAAAGTGCACTTCTTCCTCCACAACCATCATACCCCCACACAAGATTAATCTCCATGGAATACTGAGCAATTCCCACCAATTGTCCTTTAAATAGGATGCATTCCCACCATTGTAAGTCATACTGAAACTTTCAAAAATGCGCTGCGCCGCTTAGCAATGGACAATCATGGAAAAACGGTTACCCATGTTTAAGCGATACATAGTATCATGCAGCTTTTTTAAATATAGCAATAAATGAACTTAAAGTGTATGGATGTTTTGGTGACCTAACACAGTTTCACAGCAGTATATATAAAAGGTATCACTACCCAGGACTTACTACGCTATAGTTCATCACTCAACCTATCTCACCACAAGAGGAGTGAAGGGAGGTCATGTATTTTCACATGTAATTCCAAGGTGCTAGTGTAAGCGTAGTGCAGCTTCTCTTCACAGGTTTGTGCAGTGCCCAGCATCATGCAGCTAAAACAATTGAAAGCATCTGTTTTTTATTTTTAGATGTCTGGTGCATGTCTGATGCATGGGTGTGCAGAGCTAAGCATAGCTAAATAATGCAGCACAGTGCGCAAACATGCACATAAAAAGAAAAAACAAAAACATCCAAACTACTGAAATAATTGAATATACAGATCTGAAATTTTTTCTTATACTCCTTTCAGTCAGGTTAACAGGTTGACAGGTATGTGGATGTGCCATCGGTGTTACACAGATTCATTATCCGTGTTGTTCTGTGAGGTTTTGTGTTGTGAAACCTCTCTTAGGTGCGCTGCACTATTAATATGCATGGCGTGCTGACAAGGGGAGATTGTGGCCATGTACATGGATACATTCCATGTAGGCTTTATACGGAGCCTACATGGACTTTATTAAATCCTCCAGAAGGTGTATAACACAATAGTGCAATCATTATTTCTGTATTGTACAGAAACCTGGGATGTGAAAACAGAGCAAATGAGGAAGCTAGAGATGATGGAGATGAAGTGTCAGAGATGGGTGATGGTGTGTGTGTGTGTGTGTGTGTGTGTGTGTGTGTGTGTGTGTGTGTGTGTGTGTGTGTGTGTGTGTGTGTGTGTGTGTGTGTGTTCATACCTCTCAGCTGTACAGATTTTTGCAGAATGTCCAGATTTGTGCCTCATATTTTTGGTCTGCTTCTCATACAAATTCTGGTTTTCTAGCAAATTGCTGGTAAATCATTGAGAGTTGGGGTCAGAAAATATCTTCAGACATTTGAGTTTCAGACTTCATTCCCTTCAGAAAATTCATGCTAATGCAAAACCTGTTAGTCTATCAACTTTCTAAATTTATAAGAGCAATATTTAAAAAGTGCCCCTATTTTCAGGCTTTTGTCCCTCCATTATTTAGGACTTTGTACAGATTTTTTGTTCTAAGAGGTTGAGAGGTATGGTGTGTGTGTGTGTGTGTGTGTGTGTGTGTGTGTGTGTGTGTGTGTGTGTGTGTGTGTGTGTGTGTGTGTGTGTGTAATTGTATTCATTTAGTCTGTTATACATGGTTGAAATGGTGCTGCAGTTAACTGAAAAAAATATGTGCTCCTTTTTCAACAGCAGACTGAAACTGAATACACTTAAGAACACAGCCACACCAAAGGCATAGCTACCAAACCTATGTTAATATTAGTGGCATATATAAATCAGTGAGATTTATTTGTTACAAGAACCAGTAGAAGCCCATACACTGTTATTACACCAACTAACATCATATATCAGGACACAAGAGTTTCACACAACTGCTGAATCCTACTTGACCTCCCAGTTCAGATTTTGTGCATCAGAAAGCTTTACTGTGGCTTCTTTATATATTAATCAGGGTGTTAGCCGATTTTAGCTTTTTCAGACCATGTGCATATAGTATTTAAAGGCTATTATAGGTGTTTTAAACATTACATTATACTGTGCTCTTCTTACAGCAAATCTGCAAGGCAAAAAAAAAACATAAAAATGTCACACGTATAAATAATATGTGTGGCTCTGGGGTGTGATGTTATGAAATATCTGACGCAGGTAGCTTGGGTTACCTGGGATAGCTCTGTTGATTGAAAGCTGGACATAAAACCAATCAACTTTCCCTGCGTGAACTAAAGATTGCTACATTCAATGTAGGTTCACTGACAGGATGCAGCTTAGAAGTGGATGAAATGATAATAAGGAGGAGGCTAGACATCCTATATGTGTCCAGGAGACAAAATGGAAGGGCAGTGCAACAAAGCCACTTGGCTTGGGATCCAGAGTCTACTACTCAGGAGGAGACTAGAAATGGTGTGTGAACTGTGGCGGAGGAAAGCCTGCAGAAGACAGTGGGAGATGTCATCATGATTAGTGACAGACTCATGGTAATCAGACTCCACTGTAAGGACAGGGCACTATTCAAAATCTCTGCCTTTACTCCACAGCAGGGTTGTGATAGTGAGGAAAAGAGTGCTTTCAGACAGCAGTTGCAGAACCCACTAGTTAAAGCAGTGAAACATGAATTGGTGTTTTGATAATGGGTGGCCTGAATGCACATATTGGGATAGACAGAACAGACTATGAGGACTGCCTGGGTCTACATGAGTGGGGCAACAGGATTAAGGAGGGAGAGGCCATTCTAAACTTCTGTCTGGCAAATGATGGTAGCTAACATATGGCTCAAGAGAGACAGTCACAAGATCACATCCAAGAGTGGCCAACATGCATCTACTAGTAAGGAAAGGGTACTGGGGTAGAATAACTGACCACAAATTCATCCCCCTTTGAAACAGTCAGCCCACAAAATAAACCACTGATAGCCACAGTCGGCTGCAAGCAGTGGTCAGAGAAGGCTCTAGCACCTCTGGAAGAAGGACTATTTGGAGTTGAAGAAGAATAGCACTGCTTCAAAGCAGCATGTGTGAGGACTACAGAACAGACATGTGGCTGAACCAGATATAGAAATAAGGCACAGAAGGAAAACAGGTGATGGAAATTGGAATGCAGAAGTCCAGGAATTAATCAAAATAAAGAAGGAGTGCAGGAAAAATGGGAGATAGAAAAGATGAACCAGGCTGGGAAGAAATACTGATTGGCTAAAAAACAGGCTAAGAGAGAAGTTGCAATAACAAAGAACAAGGCTTCAGAAGTACTCTACCAGCTTCTGGAAAGTGATTCAGTAGAGGGCACAAAGAAACTCTATCAGGTTGCAAGGCAAAGACAGAAAGATAAATAAGGTAGTCAGACACTCTTCATAAAGGATGCCAGCAACAACCTGCTCACCTAACCACAGGACATCAAAAGCAGATGGAAGCATTACTTCCAGCAGCTTCTTAATGAAGAAAATCACACAGAAGCTGTACTGCCCCAGATACAACCTATGATGAGAGAAGAGGAGGAGCCCACCCTAGAAGAAGTAAGAACCGCACTAAGGAAAATGAAGTCAGGGAAAGCAGCAGGCTCAGATGAGGTCACAGCAGATATAATCAAGATGTAGGGTGAGTTTGGGCAGAAATGACTTCTAAGGGTATTCATAGCAGTATGGAGAGAAAGGCATATCTCATTTGACTGGAGAATAAGCATACTAGTGCTAATGTTCAAGAACAAAGGGGTCATTAACAACCGTGGGCAGTACAGAGGTATCAAACTGCTGTCACACTGCATGAAAATACTGATGAGGGTGACTGATAAACGAATATGCCACAGAAAGTACGATGGCAGATGAGCAGTTCAGATTCATATCGGGATGCAGCACAACTGACCTGATGTTCTGATGTTTGCAGTGAGACAGGTAGTTAAGAAGAAGCTAGAGGTGAGGAAAGAATCCAACTGGGCAGTTCTAGACTTGGAAAAGTCATACGGCAAGATCCCGAGAAAGCTGATTTGGGCAGCCCTGCAGTGGTCCGAAGTTCCAAAAACAGTGGTAGAATTAGTACAGGCTATGTACAAGACCCAATGACACAAGTCCAAACAGTATTTTGATTCACAGAGGGGTTCCCAGTGGGAATGGAAGTTGGCATGCATCAGGGTTCAGCTCTTAGTCCGCTGGTGTTTATAATGGTGATGGACTGCAACAAAAAAAAGGTGGGATGGGGCAAATAACCAATGTTGCTGTATACAGATGATGTGACATTACAGGTACATCCTAAAGAAGAACTTTAGCAAAGGATAGGGGAATTAATGCAAAACTGAAGGAACATGGGATGAAAATGAATACAGATAAGATAGTTGTAATGGCAGCAAATGGTAAATATCAGAAGAAACTGAGAATTGAGATAGAAGGGGAAATAGTGGAACAGATTAACAAGTTCAAGTATCTTGGAGGTGTGGCTGAGGAGAAGGCAAGTCTAAATGAGGAACCAACTAACATAGAGTGGCAGGGGCAGTGCATGATAGAATACTAAATAATTTGAAAAGTAAGGTGTATGTAACTGTGGTGTGACCAGTTATAGTTTATGGTACAGAAACCTGGTGAGTAAAGACAGAGCAGATGAGGAAGCTAGAAGTGATGGAGATGAACTGCTTGAAATGGGTGGTAGGATGCACAGCATGGGGCAAATGAAATTAGGGCATCAGAGCAAAAGCCAACGTAGCTCCAATTGCACCCAAGGCCAAAGGGAAAACATTACAGAGGTTTGGGAACATGTGTAGAAAAGCAGAAGACAATCTGGTAAAGAAGATTTGTGACTAACAGAAAGAAGGTAAGAGGAAATGAGGGCATCCAATAAAGTGTGTGTGTGTGTGTGTGTGTGTGTGTGTGTGTGTGTGTGTGTGTGTGTGTGTGTGTGTGTGTGTGTGTGTGTGTGTGTGTGTGTGTGTGTGTGTGTGTGTGTGTGTGTGTGTGTGTGTGTGTGTGTGTGTGTGTGTGTGTGTGTGTGTGTGTGTGAGCTCATGTGTATGTATACACACATGTGCACGCATGTTTATAGGAGGAAAGTGCAATAAACTCTTACCATAACAGTAAATGTCCCCTTCACTGTTGCACTATTCTTCACTAAAGGTACTCCCTGCCAAGGTTAGCCCAACATCCAGCCAATATACCAAAGCCTTAGGTTTTTAAGAACATTATATGTCACACGTATGCTCCCCACTCACAGTGTAGGTCATAAATGAGACGTACATATCTCAGAATTGAATAGTCCCAGGAGCAAAAGAGTCCAGGGAGAAAAGGAGGAACATTTGCATCCAGAAGGAAAAAAGAAGAAAGATTACAGAAAATGGGGAGGGGAGAGGGAGTGAATACTGAAACACTGAAGAGAAGGACATCTACTGTCATGGTAAGATCTTACACAACACTACTATGTCCTTCCATATCACTGCTGCAGTATTTTTTACTAAAAGGAGAGTACAAAAGCTCAAGATGAAATTTGGGAGGAGGAAGGCTGAGAAGAGCCCTCAGGAAAGCCATTCAGGATAGTTCTGTCAAAGCCAGCTCTAGCCCTGGCAACAATATAATTTGTAATGCTCAGTAAAGGTATGGACAGAGGCCCAAGTAGCAGCCTCAGGGATGGAAATGGTATCTAAGCCTTTGAAAACAATACCAGAAGATGTAACCCTGGTAGAATGAGCCTTAACAGAAGCAGAAAGGCCTTTCCCATGAAAGGAGTAACAAAAAGAAATGGCTTCAGAGATCCATGAAGAAATGGTTTGCTTGGAAACAGCCAAACCTAGAGATCTGGGATGAAAAAAACAAAAATTGCTCAGACTTGCAAATGGCCTTAGTCTTATCCAAATAATACCTGAGCAAATCTAAGGTATGAAGAACCTTCGCACTAGCAGATTGTGGAGAAGGAAAAAAGGTGGGCAAATGAACAGACTGATTAAGAGACAATTCATTAACCTCCTCGGGCATAAAAGAAGGATTAGTACGAAGAGACATCCTGTCCCTATAAAAAAAAAATGGAGGAACAGACATAAGGGCCTGAAGCTCAAACACTCTCTTAGCTGAGGTAAGGGCCATAAGAAGAACAGTTTTCCATGTACAATACTGCAAGGAAGCCTGATTCAATTTTTTCAAGAACAAAATTAAGGACCCAGGAAGGAGGAATAGGTTGCCTGGAAGGCCTAATATGAAGGACGCCTCTAAGAAATTGTTTGACATGAAACCTAGAGGCCAATGGGGGAATCAAAGGCAGACAAGCAGAAATAGTTGAAAAATATGCCAACCCAGCATGGAGTGATTCACACAATAAGACAGAACCAGAGGAATCTTCACAGAAAGTGGATCCTGGTTACAAGCAAGGCACCAAAAAGAAAATCTATTCCATCTGGACACATAGGATTTAATGGCAGAGGGTTTCCTGGCCTTCTGCAGACCCCAAAGCATGTCCTTGAGTAGAAAAGGTGCCTAAAAGGGATCAAAACCCTATCACCCACTGTGACAGGGAAAAAAGAGGTAATTGGGAACATATTTTCTGGGAGTGTGGTGAGTTGGCGGAGTTTAAGGATTCCCTGCAGGATGCACTGTCAGAGATGCTGGGTGAACAGATTGGTGTGATGAGGAAGATGATTTTTCTGAGCTATGATGCAGAATCAGAATTGCCTAGATGTGGTATGGCCTTGCTGTGTCTAATAATGGTGGCTACCAAAAAAGCAATTACTAGAAAATGGAAATCAAAATCTAAACCAACTATACTAGGTAGTGAATATAGTAACAGAGATAAAAGAAATGGAAATGGGATCTCTAGAAAAGGGTAGGAGCAAACTACATAAGGAAAAATGGGAACTGTGGGAACAATACATAGAGGGGAGGAATGAGGTTTAAAAGAAGGCAGGACTTAAATGAGCTATGTAATGTTTGACTGAAAATGATTGGGTAGATTATAAGTGATGTATAATGTTTGCAACTAGGATTGTGTCAGTGTGGTTTGTTTTCATTTATATAAATATATGATTGCCTGTGCCATAAGTGATGATTTAATAAAGATGTTTCTTGTTAAAAAAGGCAGGAATTGAATAATTAATGTAATGTTACTTAGGCTATATGACATATAGCAATATATGTGAAGTATAATGTTTGCAAAAGTGAACTTGTTAATACAGTTTGATTACTTTTATATAAATGTAACTTTGTATCACAAGTGATAATTCAGTAAAGGTGTTTAAAAAAATTACCACCCACAATGTCAGCTGAAGGTTGGACAAGTAAGGATGGATGAGAGGCCCCTTGTCTTGTGTGAGTAGGTCCACCCTGTGAGGTAACTTGTGGTGATTGCCCTTGGCTAGGTGCAGAAGACGAGGGAATTAATGCTGTCTGGGCCAAAAGGGAGTCACCAACAAGATTTTGGGGGAGTCTTGCTCTATCTTGAGTAGGACCCTCAGTATGAGAGGAAGCAGAGGGAAGGTAACCAGCCAGAGGACTTGGGACTCTGATGCAAAAAAGAGGAAGCTGTCTGTTCAGAGGGGAGGCAAAAAAGTCTACCTGAGGAGTACCCCACTACAGGACAATGTCCAAGAGCACATCTCTGTGAAGCATTCACTCATGAGCCTGTGTTATATACCTGCTCAGAGAGTCTGTCACAATGTTTTGCTCTGAAGCAATATAAACAGCCTGAAGAGTCACCTGATATTGGACAGCTAGATCACAAACATGAAGAGCTAGTCTCACAGAAGATACATCTTGATGTATCACATCACTGTGGTACTGTCTATAAAGATTTTGAGAGGCCTTGTAAGAAAAAGAGTATGAAAGGCCTGAAGAGCAAGAAGGAGAGCTCTCACCTCCTTGATGTTGCTGTGGTCTGACCTCTGATGAATGGGTCAAAGACTCTGAACCTTGAGAGGGCCAAAAGAAGCACCCCACCCAATGTCTGAGGCATCCAAAAAAGCTCCTGAGAGGGGACTGGGGACTGAAAAGGAAGCCCTGGGTTGAGACAACTTATGAATCCACCACTGAAGCTCTAGTTTCAGGCATGGAAGAAGAGGGACTAGAAAGTCTAGAGGATGACAATGTTGGAATCATAGTGACTTTAGGAACTACTGTAGCTTTCTCATATGGAGTCTGACTAGAAATAGCATGGAAATGGTGGAAGATGTGACTCCCAGAACCATTAGATATTCCCTGGCTGTAACTGAGACTCGAAGAAGAAAGGACTGAAATAGGCAATTAAAGCAAGAGCTTTTGGTGGTGGCAGGGAAGCCAGCATAGGAATTGTGTGGACTCTGCAGCCAAGAAAAACATGATCCCGAGAAGGCATCATAATGGATTTCTGGAAATTTATCGTAAACTCTATGCTTTGCAAGAGGCAAATAGCATAGTGAAGGTGCTGAAGCAAAGTCTCTGGGGAGGAAGCCTAAATGAGTAGGTCATCCAGATAAGGAAATATCTGTATCCCCCTAATCCTGCAAAAGGGAATTACAGGAGGGAGGCATTGAATGAAAACCATTTGTGAAGTAGATAGGCCAAAGGGCAAAGCAGAGAACTGAAAATGCAAGGAAGAAACAGAGAAATGCAAATATTTCCTGAAACTGGGATGAATAGGGATGTGAAGATAAGCATCCCTGAGATCCAGAGAGAGCAAGAAAGCCAGAGGAAGAAGAACAGGAAACAGAGTCTGAAGGGACAGCATCTGAAAGGAAGGGATCTTCAGAAAGGTGTTGAGCTGAGATAGGTCCAGAATGTACCTCCAGGTGCTTTCTTTTCTAGGAACCAAAAGCATTCTGGAATAAAACCTCTTCCCTTCCTTGGAACTGCTTGGATTGTGCCTTGAGACAAAAGGCCTTGATGGTCATCCAGAAAGAAAGAAAGGCAGCTATTCCTAAGAAGGCTGGAGAATGCCCAGAAAAGGTGGAAGGGATTTCCACACCATGAAGTAGCCCTGACGAATGATGGACAGAACCCAAGAATCCTGAGTGATCCTTAACCAATTTGGAAGTGACAGAGAAAGACAAAGAGATAAAGGGACCTAACTTAGTATGGAGGGAAGCAATCAGTCAGATACAAACTGGCTTGTCTTGAAAAGGGGGTTTCCGAATAGTGGGAGTCTGAGTAGACTTAGCAGGAGGAGCCCATCATGAGTCCTTCTTACCTTTGGAAGGAGGGTGAGACTGTCTAGAAACAAAAACAGACTTAGAGGGATAATTCCTCTGAAATTTAGGAACAGGAGAAATAAAAATATGCTACAATTCCTGAAAAGCATTATCCTTGTCCTGAAGTGACTGAAAAAGCTCAACAGCTGCAGAAACAAAGATGTTTTTATTATCAAGGGTAGCATCCAGCAATTTAGGCTTAATATCATCAGGCAAAGGTTGGAGGAGAAGCCAAGAGTAGCGTCTTAACACAGAACCAAAAGCAGCAGTTCCAGAAGAATCATCAGCTGCATCATAACTACATGTAATAGAATTGACGAGCCAGTTGGGAAGAGGAGCCCAATAAAGAGAGGGTCAAAACCTTCCCATCAGAATCAGAAAGGTCAGACAACCTGGGAGTCCTGAGAAAGAAGAGCTAAGACATATCTTGTCATATGGGTCTGATAATTAATAGCCTGAAAGGCCAGGTTAGCAGCAGTATATACCTTTTTGCTCAGCCTTTCCATAACCCTGCTGTACTTATCAGAAGGAAGCAGTTTAGTAGTAGGCAAGAGCTTAGAAGGTTTGTCATTAGAGACAGACACAACAGAGGGGTCAGTAAAGGGGTATTTGGGGAGAAATTTACACTCATCGGGCACCTTATATGTCAGGTATTTTAAGGGCTGAATGTTGGGAAACAGGAGCCTGAGAAGTTACTGAAAAAGAGTCCAACAGGGCAGCCAGAACCAGAGGAACAGCAGATGGCTTAAGGGACTCCATCTGGAGGAGTTCATAATACCTTTATTGGGTGTCAGAAACCTGAGAACAATCCCATTTAATTAATTCCATCACACAAGTGACAATAGCCCCAAAACAGATCTCCTCAAAGGGAGAATACAGTCTAATGGAACCTACCTCCTCAGAACCAAAGTCCAATGGAGAAGGAATTTGAGAGGAGTATGCCAAGGACTCTTCCCACAAATCCATGTCCTCATCTGAGGAGTCCTGTTCCCCAGGCCTTTTGAGTGGAGTAAAAGACCAAGGGGGATCAGGAACAGAAACGTCCTGGTGAGGCTTCAAGGCCATGAGCGCATTAAACAACCCCAGGGTAAAATCCTGCCATCCACAATGGGGATCCTTAGGAGGAGGGGAAATTAATTTTTTCTGCTTTTTCTTTAAGGCGGTATCAACCCTAAAGACCTTAGGAGGTTCAGGACCTTGCAAACACTCAATCAATGCAGAGGGAATCTCCTCCTGAACAAGAATCTGTGAAACACCCCTCGGTCCCCTGAAATGATCAGCTGAGTTTCCCCCTCAACAGCCATAATGGACATCTGCAGAACTTCTGAGGACATGCAAGAAGTCAGATACATGCCAGCCTGCAACTCGGTCATGGCAGAGGAATCCGACAGAACAACAGGGTGATCTTCCGGGCTTTCTCCAGCCTCAAAAGAAGCATCCGGGGGAGGCAGTACAGCAGCCAAATCCAGCTTAACTTTTTGGGTCTTCTTCTTTGCAGACAGAAGGATTCCACCATAGCACCCTATGTCAACAACTTAAAATGTTGGTTCTCCAGGTAGGTAGACAAGGAGGAGACTTAGGGACAAATGCTTGACAAATCAAGCACTTAGTATGGTTGTGAGAAGCATCCAAACAAAAAAGTCACTGCTGGTGACAGCTGTTATGGGGAATCTGTCTTCCACACTGACATTTTTCCTTTTTGGATGACATCTAAACTCACAAACCAACAAAAAGGAAAAAGAAACAAGAACAAAACTCCATCAAGGCACATATCTGATAATGGCTTGGCAACCAGTGCAGACCGACGATCGAAAATGGTGTTCAGACTGGTGGCAAAGAAGTTCTGAGATTTTTATATCTGTATATTCCCTTTAACCACTATGCAGTGAGCAAGTAACATACGTATAACACATGATGTTCTTGAAAACCTAAAGCTTTGGTATACTGGCTAGACATTAGTCTACCCTTGGCAGGGTATCCCTTTAGTGAGGAATACTGCAACAGTGATATGGAAGGACATCTTACAGTCTTTGAGTCATAAGAAATTAACCCATCTAGAAGGTCTTTGCAAAACCAGACTGAAGACTGATCGTAGCCCTCCTACTTCCAAGATCAGTAATAGAGATATTACATGAATAACCGAAAAATACAGCTATAGGGAGCTCTTATGTTTTGTGGTGTTTATAGTTGTGATGGGATTGTAAAGAAGGGGAAATTTAGACTATATGAAGAAAAATGTCTGGTGGGAAGGAAGTGCAAATTTTGCATTACAATGAATTTAAAGCAGCTACAATCTTTTTACATAAAGAAAACTGAAACAAACTGAAACAAAGACAGGACAGCTCCCCCTCCACAATATAGTGTTAAAGATTTTGTGACTATGATGCAACTTAGTTAGGTCCTGACCAGTAGCAGTGTGAGGGCTGGATAAAGAATCAGAAATGAGTAAACAAAGAAGAAACATGACTGTGTGTGTGTGTGTGTGTGTGTGTGTGTGTGTGTGTGTGTGTGTGTGTGTGCACGCGCACGCATGTGTGCGTGTGTCCGTGCATGCACACGTGCGCATGTGTGTGTGTGTGTGTGTGTGTGTGTGTGTGTGTGTGTGTGTGTGTGTGTGTGTGTGTGTGTATGCATATGTGGTATCACATAGTCTGGTATACTTGCCACAAAAATCATTTTTAGTGCATTGCAAGATTTGTATTATATTGAGTTAACATACTTGCAAGGTTTTTAAGGACACAAAGTAAAAGCATAGCTGAACAATTCCCTCGTCTGAGTCCAGTGCTGGTAAAGCCAGTAATAAGATGTGAACAGTGCATTTTAGACAATGTGACTTAATGTAAGGTGTATAGCTATGATAGCTACATTAGTAATTAGAAGAAATTAAAATACTGAAAGAAAAAATACTGGCAGAGATTTAGAAAGCATATTGGGTGTGTTATTCGTACTTATTCCCCTAGCTTATCTGCTTATGAAAATACTTCAATGGTTACTTTGCACACAATGGTCAATCTTAAAACTTTCAATGTC
>NC_056737.1:457417197-457462197 GCF_019279795.1 Protopterus annectens | reverse complement strand
TTCACCTTTATTTAAGATTCAGCAGATGCCAGCATGCAATGTGAAAATATTCAGAGCCTGCTGCCAAATATTTGGTCCCAACGCTGCTGTCAGTAAACTATTATTTCCCACTTGGTTCACTTCCTGGTTCAGCATTATGATAAATAACTGATCTTGTGCCAAGTAATAATTGTATAATTCTGTAAACATCCATGTGGCTTCATCTTGAAACAACTATAAATGACTAGCAACAATCTGTTAAGAATATGTCTGCAATCCACATGGTTGGCAAGTTTAATGACAAACAACAGAAATCTGTGCAGATCTTATTGCAGAATGTATATACTGTTACACTGTTATACTATAAGTGCGTGTATTCATTTTCACTTTACAAGTTTGATGTTTTGCAACAGCGCTTAGTTAATAAAGACTTAAATAAACTTGAATTTGAAATTTGTCTAGCAGCATGCATTTATTTAAATTATACATTTTCTTCTACATAGAAAGGATCTTACTTTACGAAAATGCACTATGTGAGCCAAGTTTCAAAGACGTGATTAATGATGATTGTCACAGACATTGTAAGAACTGCTTATGCACGCAGAACATATATTCATGTTAGATCTTACCTTAAATATCTGAGAGAAGTGTAAGTACAGCCATAATTTTAAGGCAGCCCCATCCTGTGAGCATACACACATTCCTATCACTATATATTGAGAGGTTCTGAAAATTACATCCACAAAATCCTCACCGGTTCCACAAGAAGCCATAAATTCAATAAAACTGGGCCCTCATTTACACAGCATATAATGCAAAATCCTACTGACCACATTAAATCAAATATGCACAAGCACTACCACAACAGTGGTTTACTCCAAAATAAAATATGTTCAGTAAAATTTGAACCAAGTCAGATTTGAAAGCCCATATGGCAAACAGTGTAACCAGGCAATCTCAAAAATATCTTGTTGGTGAGTCAGCTATGTATAAAGCTGATTCGTATCAAAGGGCTTTGTAAGGAATTTGTGATACTGTCCTGCCTAGCAAGGGCAAAAAATAAAACATCTCAATTAGGTTAAAAGAATTAAGGGTAATAATGACATAGTTTTTTTTCACACCATAGTGAACAGTGTATGAAGGTCTTCCATCCTGAATATGTATTAGCAGAACTGTAGCAAGGGTGAGGTGAAGGAGCCGCTTTGGTTGCATGTTGTTGGGGGTCATGATGCAAATGGCAATGAAGAAGTGGAGGACCAGCAATACATTTCTGGCTTTCACTGAAGATCTCAATCCATCATTCTAATCATTAATTTAAGCAGCTGCAGCTGTTTAAATGAATGAATCATGGGATATTGTAGCAATGAAGAGCAAGAAGGACTCTTTAACTTTGGAGAGGTGATTTATATATTTTTTTAAATCACACAGTTTCACACATTTCTCATTTACATCTCACTATTCCCTCATTTGCATAAGACGTTTTAATTCACTTTCTAACTGCTTTGCATAAGTGCAACTTTTGTCTCTGAATCCCACCTCACTTGAGCTTGTGTGCAAACTACAACCACATAATGCCATGGTTTCCCAACTACTGAAAAAAATCTGGCTAGAAGTTTGAGGTTCACCTACTGATATATTTCTAAACAATATATTACATTTCTTGCAGCAGTGATCCTATTACTCATAAATTAACTATTTTTGTGACCACCTCACACCAATGATCTTCATCTTATACTGAAAATGAATGATGTCATAATGATTTTATTCTAACTCCAAAGTGTTCATAACTTAGTATATGAAGGACTGCTGATGAGGTGAAATGTAGTATCAGCCCTGTTTACAAACAGATCTATTCTATAGCACACAACAATTTGACAGAAAATCCCTTAAGCGATTACACTTAAAAAATTTAATACTGAACTCCACATATTTAAAACTTATAGCACTGCAGTGCAATGAACACTTCTGTACTCTGAAACTTTAACAAGCTGCTTGCTACAAATGTAACAGTTAAAGTAATGATGATAAGCTAAGTCGTTCAGTGCTACAGCCATGACTACAAAATGTAGTACTGACCACATTCTTGCACCATTGATACCTGCTGCACATACACCCTAACAACCTGTGCCTGGGGCAGCCATCCCCTTTGCATCATCTTAGCTATGGCTCTGATGGAACATATCACTCAATGAGAGGGACAATGAAAGGGTAGTTGATATTATTGTTCAAGACATGTGATAGCCTCATTTGGCACATGTATGCATTTTGAGTGAATTCAAATAGACTCAGGGACTTAAGAGTGGGAAAGAAAGAGAACAAATGATATGGTCTAGTTAGTTGCATGGCTAGCAGAAAATCAATGCTATGTTACAGCATATTTGATAGGTGAAGTGAAAAAATACAAATTATTAAGGAAGAACAGAACAAACTGTTGAGCAGAAATGAGCTGGCCATAGAAATTAATAGTGAGTCAGTAATTGTTTTCCTCTACAGGTGAGGCCAAGCTCTTGGTTTACATTTAAAATAAATACTGATTCAGAATAACTTCTGGAAGTTTAAAGTGATGGCTAGCTTCCAGCAGGTTAGCACTGGTGGACAGAATTTGTGAGTAAAATTTAAAGAACAATTCTATAGGTAAGATGAAGAAACACAGCTTTTGTTTTATTGGTATTTAGAATAAGGCTGATGTCAGACAACCATTTATGAATGCTATCAAAACTGAGCTCAGTATTAGCAATTATCTTATTGGTATGAGGGCCTGAAAAGAAAAGGACTGAGATGTCTGCCAGGATAACAGTTGCTGGTGATATCCTTCACAGAACACAATTATTACAGGACCAAAGACACATTCTTATGGAATTCAAGTAGTTAGTCAAAAAAGACTTGATCTGAAATAAGCACACCTTTCATTCAGTTGTTTATGTATCAAATAGCTATTTAACAACTCTATCCCAAAACTGGAGAAACCCCATAAGCAAGGCAGAGGAAAGACATTTTTTTTAGTGTTTACCACCTAATTTAGTGTAGCTAATAACTGTAGCATAGCCCAGATACAGGTTTGCTGCATCTGTGTATATTTGTAGTGACTGTTGTATTCTGAGCACATTTTCCAAGCCAACTTTGATTGGAAGGGGCCCTTCTATACCCTTGTGAGAGAAGTGTGCTGATTGGAACCTGTCTGGTGAAGAGTGATTGGTCTAGGGCTAGAAGCAAGCACCCTCATTGGTTCTTTTAAGTTTTTTTAAAGTTTTTTTTTTAATTTTTAGCTTCTATTATATAAGCCCCACGTTTGAGCAGGTTTCTGCTTGTTTGCACATTGTGCAGCACCGCTCACTGCTACACAATTGTGCACCATAGCTGTACAGATAATTTCAACAATTTTTTCCTTAGATACAGGTGTAGTACATTAGTGTAGTCCTCAGCTTTAGTACATCTCTGGTCTAAGAAGTATTTCTAGTGAGCCATGACATATTAATCCACCAGCCAAAAACCCCATCAGAAATACCTATCTACAGAGCACCTCCTAGATCAGTCCTGAAAGCACCCCCTTTGTGAGAACAGTTCTTCAAACCTAGCATTATGGATAGTTGGACTACCATTTTTCTCCTGCCAGCCTTGCTGACTTGGGTCTCCTGTGGCAGTGTAACAACTGCCTCATGTGCACTGACATCCCTCTACTAATAACTCACTCTAGTACAGAGTGCGAGAGATGTATCTACACCAAGAATCTTGAATCCCTGCACTGAAGAGGTTGTCAGCTCATCCACCACTACTCATGTACATAGTATGTATCCAACACATAAATCAACATACGCAGAGGTTCTCTCAAAAAAATTACCAAAATAACAGAGACCTCCAAAACAAAAGACTGCTACAACTAACACAGTTCCCATAGCACCCAAGATACATAGCAACACCAGTGTCTCGCCTACCAAGCCCTTAAGGTGTAACACTCCAAAAACAAATTGTCTTGTCATTGGAGACACTATAGTGAGACACATGGATGTCCCACTCACCAGGTTAGATAAGGTCAGGATCAGCTGCCTGTACAGTGCCAGAATTCATCAGATCATGCATGCACTCTGGTCTCTCAGCAACAAGTACCATTATGACTCTGTCATGGCTCATGTTGGAGTGAACAACCTGAAATGTTGCCTCTCTGGACTATATGAAGAGAGACATGACTGAGCTCTCCAAGTATGTGTCCCAGGCAGGTACTTCCCAAGTCTTGAACAGCATATTACCCTCACATAGAATGATGCCACAATATGAACAAAAATCAATTTTAATAATTGGCTTAGTTTTTGGTGTCATTCAAAGGAGATCCAGTTTCTGTCAGCCTGGGATGACATGGTTTTCAGATCAAGCTGCTTTGCCAGTGATGGTTTGCACCTGGCACCACTAGGTTTTCAGCTACTAGCAAAGGCTCTTGCCTCCCCCATAGTGCCTGTTTTAGGCAAGGTCACAAATACAAAATTGCCAATGTGAAAATTGCCAACCATAACAAAACAAGGGTTATGATGCTAAACACTAGGAGCTTAAACCAAAAACTACACACCCTGGGAACACTCCTATCACTGGAGGATGTAGATGTCTGTGCAGTCACAGAAACCTCTTTCAAGGCCTCAGAGAGTACTCCACCCTTGCAAGGCCACAATGGCTTCCACCCCTTCTGACCACAAAACGAGCATGTGAGAACCAAAGGAGCTGGTGTTTCTATCTATGTTAGAGATAAATTCACCTGATGACTAGTTAGGGGTTTGGAGTGCTTATCCATGACTGAGCTTATCAGCACTGCTTCCCCTGTGGCTGCAGCAGCAGAGGAGTGCACTGCATCCAGTGTGGGTATACCCCCCATATGACAGCCTAGCAGGGGTTCCCACTGCTGTCACATGTCACAGCTAGCCACCGATATGTGGCAGTGTTAGGTCTCAGTCAGCAGTGGTGCAGGGATATCATCTGGATACAGTCTGCTGCTACCCATGCTGACATAGAGGTGATTTGTGTGTTGCTTGGCATTTGGTGAATATATCACTTATTACTGCCAATGCCTTGGTGAGGTCATGGAATCCAGAGAAGTTGCCATTCTAGAACTCAAGAGAACTATAATGGGACATATATCTTCCATATCTACCTCTGTGAGGAGGATACCAAGTGCCACAACCAGAACTTTGTCCAGCAATGTTGTCCATGGCTGTAGGTGGGTATACACACTCAGTGCTCATGTCAGACACCATTGCTGGCTACATAGTCTTCATCTGTGAGGCAAGGGGGATCTCACTCCATCACTCCATGTCACGGCCACAGCTGCCAGCCTTAATGGAGAAAACATCTCACAGGTGGAATCCATACAGATCTCATTCCCACAGTAGCACAACTTTCATGCCACAGCAGCCTGCAGTCCGGCCAATAGAAAACAGACAGTGGCCAAAAATCTTAGTCATGCAGTGACACCACCCCCAGGCAGAGTCCAACAGAGCTACCCCCTCCCTCTCACAATAATACACTATATATGACAAAGGATAACACTTGCCAAAAGACCCTCATGTCCAGCTAATGTGATTTGCCCCCACCCAGGTTGTGATATCAACCTCTGTCATTGTTTCATCTGCAATCTGAGTAAATGATAATGACTGTGTCCCTCCCATGTGGTGTGTGTGTTGAGATAGTAAAATGCACAGTGTGACATGACCATGCACTGCTCACCATAGCCTTTACGTAACACTACATGCTTCATGATTTTGCTGTGTGTGACATTGCACTGTCACTGTATACATGTCATGAGCCCTTAGATACAGAGAAGATGTCACAGATTTGCTTGAGCTGATATATACTGTGCCCATTGTTGTTTGAAAGGGTTTGATGTAGCTGCATCTTGTTATCTCACAGCTTTTCTGTCATCATTGGATGATGTCGGTGCTGGCTGTAACATAGGTGGTTGTAAGGGGTTTAGAGTTGCCCAGGACAGGTGGTTGAATGTCTCCTAGTAATCATGTTATATAGCATGCAGCATGCTATGAATGTCTTGTAAGCAGTGACAGGGACATACTGTAGAGACCCCTCAAACATATCCAGAAGGTGAAACTGTGTCTTTAGCAGACCAGTCACACTCAGTGATGTTTCTAGTTTGTGTGCAGGTAGTGTTCTATTGCTTTTCAGTCATGCTGTGTGGGTTCCTTAGGGGTATCATCAGCCAGGGCTCCATTTTGAATCCTACATCACCTGAAACACATTGTGGGTGAGGGGACATGTGCACATCGTTATTTATATACCATAGGAAATACAAGTAATTGAGCCACCAGACCATTTATGCACCCCCTTCTCAAGAAGGCAAAGCAGGTTAGTCCCAGAGTACGTTTATGAGTTTCCATCTAATCATCCAGGTTTACCCTGAAGGGAGCTAGGGTGTCACTTTATTTAACTTACAGGGGAAGTTTGTACCAGAGTTATTTATGTGCTGGTGGAGCGAGAGTTTAACCTGAAGATTTAAATCCCCAGTTCTGACATTAGTGAAGCTGTTTAACTTGTAAAGAAATGGAAGATCAGGGAAGATGAGAAAGAATGAAAGGCATAGATCATCCCACAAGAGGCAATAAGAATCTAAGTAACAGGATAGTGCTTCAAGCTTTTCCTCATACAGCAGGAATTCTAAGACAACAGTCTTCTTAGTTAGGAACCTCTGTGGCATTTCAAGTTGCTTAATATGTGTAGAAAGGTACATCCCAAAAGGAGAATTGTATTCAATAACTGCTCTTATTAAGGCTAAACAGAGAGGTATGATACCTTATTATGACCTAGATATTGGTTGTGTTAATCAGAAGGATTCTCTGATTACTGCTGCTACATGGTGGTGCAAAGAAAGAGAGAGAGAAAGGAAATTATCAACCCAAGTTCCAAGATCCGTGACTACATTATCACTTTAGAGTGAGGTATAGACTATACTGTACATTGAGGAAGGAAGTTGTTTGTAAAATGTGACAATACTAGACTTTTTCAAAGTTAATTTTAACCCTTTTTCCAAGCATTATTTGATCATGAGGTTAGTTCCTGCTTTAATGAATGTGTATCAGATTGAGATTTGACAGTATCATCCATTTTGCAGTCATCTGCAAACTTAGCTAACCAAAGGTTCTGATTCCTGGACTGGAAATCAGAGAATTTAATTCTGAAAAGGAGTGGTCCCAGTGCCAAGCTCTAGGGCACTCCACTAGCTAGCTTCATGCTTTCTGAGGAGGCGCCTGCCACCTAAACTATGCTGGTTCTATCTTTCAGTGAGTATCCACCTCACCATTTATGGGTTTATATCTATGGCTCTTAGCTTATGTGTGTATATATAAAGGTCAAGTGTGTGTTTGGGCAACAGCTGTTTAGTCGACTGATTAGGATTGACTAAGCTGCTGGCTGACAGGTGTCTGAGACTGCACAACTCCCAGGATTGGGGAATATGTCTTACCTCATGTTTGTGTGATTTTGAAATTAGTATATATAATTAGCATAAGGTGTGGGGGGCACAGTCCCTACATGGGGGGGGTGCAGTGTTTTTTTTTTTTTTACTTCAAACTGTGCATGTGCTAAGGCTGCTTCTGAGTTTTCATGTTTTTGCATCGATATTTTGCATGTTGTCATTTGATTTATTCCAGCTTGTCACAACATTATGCTGCTGTGTAGACACATTAGTTATGTCCACCCTGCCTATCTTCCATCCTTGATTCTAATAACACCTCTGTCTCTACTTCAACACTTTAAAAATCCTCACTTTTCCTGTTTTACCTCTCTCTCCCTTTCTCTCTTAACTTCTTTACCCCTAACTACTTCTTTAAACCTCCTGTCAAGCTTATATCACAACATCTATTTCCTCTAAGAATCCTGACATGATAATTATTTCTACAGAATCTGATGACCTACTTTTTTATGCTCAGGACACTATCAGAGGAAACTAACCTGCTACTTTATTTTCTGTCTCTATGGTATCAAAAATGTTAGTAAAGAACTAGATAACAAAGACAATGTATTTTACTCAAGACACTGACCTTACATACAAAGCATCCTATAAATCGACTATTCAATTTTCTTGTTGTACATATGAATGCTTCCTGTAAATATCTTTGATAAACTGCATTTGATACAATCTAACTGATCATCTGTCTAACCTTGTGGTGTAATGCGTAACCTTATGACGTAACTCTGAGTTGCTCTTAATAATGGGCTATTTACTCTCCGTATTTGTTGGTGTGTTAAACTATTGTATATGTTTGTGGACCTTTTCTTCCCTGGGCCTCTGCTGAAAAAGGGCACTAGCTCAGTCAGACTATCCTGGTCAACAAATGTCAAATAAATAAATAAATATAATTGCAGTCTGCAACAGCAAACACTCATATCAGCAAATGTTTTTTTCAGGCTGTAAATAACAGCAAATACTGGTATGAAATTATTGATATTTAAAATGGAGTTTTTGCAGGTAAGCTTTTATATGGGATTGTAGTGCAGCAGGGTAAGAGGAATTTGCCCTTACCTCACTGTTTTACAGTCTTGGAGTTGGTATATATAACTGGGGGGGGCGAGTCCAGGGAGACTTGCCCCCGCAAAAAAAGTTTAAATTTTTATTGTTTTCAGTCAGTTTAGATTTGTTGTTCACTACTGTTGATGTTGGATGTTTGATAAGACAGTCATCAAAAATAGAGATAGATAGATAGATAGATAGATAGATAGATAGATAGATAGATAGATAGATAGATAGATAGATAGATAGATAGATAGATAGATAGATGCATAGATAGATAGATAGATAGAGATGTAGTTATATGTGTGTATATGTGTGTGTGTGTGTGTGTGTGTGTGTGTGTGTGTGTGTATATGTATATATATATATATATATATATATATATATATATATATATATATATATATACATTCTCAACCCCTTTTCCCATTTTTGCACTTGGAGTTAGGGTTCCACTTCAACAATGACAATCTTCTAGAGCCATGGTTTACACCACAGGGTGTTTAGCCCTGCTGCAGTAGTTCATCTGTACCACACTCTCACATCTGGGGCTAATTTAGACTGTCCAATCAACCTGCTGCATGTCTTGGAATGTGGGAGGAAACCATATAGATATATATATATATATATATATATATATATATATATATATATATATATATACACACACACACACATATATATATATATATATATATATATATATGTGTGTGTGTGTGTGTGTGTGTGAGTGTGTTTTTATCTGCTTACAGTAGTGCCTGCACTTATGAATTAGGTGACCCTGTGGAATTTTCCTATGCAAGACGTCATGTATTGCAGATGTGGGGATCATGGGAGTTGCCAGGATGCTGTGCAGACACATTAGTTATCAATCCCTGTGTCTTGCCCATTACCTGACAGTTGACAGAGCAGTAGACTTTCTTACTGACGTACCATTGCCAAACACCTCTTGAGGTGTTTTTGCTACATAAGTAAAATCTGGCACACCCAGTATGGTGAAGAGGCTGTTAATGTCATATAAGCCATGTATGATAGTGTCGCTCTCCCCAGGTGTGCTGGGAAAAAAGATTTTGCTTTTACATATGGAATTAACATATTAAGAAATGTACTGAGTATTTTGAAAGCTGAGTGCTGTGATACACTCTTTGTATCACATTTGTCATTGGGAGGTTCCTCTAGCACATATGGTAAGAACTACATATATCTTGGTAACCACTGGTATTGGAAGTCCACAAATTCTTCATGATCCTGCTTTGTGTAACGCTTGTCAAATAATTACCATATGATACCTCTAGCACATGTAAACAGTTGCTGGTTGGTTAATCGCTGCTATGTAATCAATTGTCAGTTCCATTCCAATTGATGCCACTTGTCACAACATCATGCTACTGGGTGCAAGGTACTGGTGATTATAGTCAGTAAATGCTGGATTATGACCACTGCTGTTGCTTCTCTGAACATCCTTGCCTGCTGCAACTCCAAAAGTTTCAATGGGTAGTTTGCTCATATAGTGTCATTCAAGTTGCTTTGAACCTAGTAGACCTTATAACTATGAATCATGATGACCTGCTTTCAGATTAACTCATTTGTGTCAAATTAGGAACTTATTAAACTCTGTTCCTTCACTTGCATATCATTATATGGTCATTTGCCTACCCAATTTCTTGTACTGTTTTACTTACTGCCACATTAGTGCTGATTGTTACTGTTACTGTGAATGACAACATGCCTGAGTGTGGCTGCCACACAAGCAGTGACATGTCCTAAGTATTATGAGGACTGAATATGAATACCTACCTTAATGCTTATGCTTTGACTTATGTTTTTTTTTTTTCATTTTTTTAATTTGTTAAGTGGCGTAAGTCCACAGGACATGTCCTGTTATAGGGGAAAACTAAAAACAAGTCTGGTTAAGTGGCTTCTTCAGACACACAGTATGCATATGGAAATGGAAGGAATCATACCCTGTATACTGCATTACAGAAAGCAGCTTATTAACAGCTCAGAGCCTTAATGCTTTAATCTTCTGTGCCAACTTCCAGACACACACACACACACACACACACACACACACACACACACACACACATATATATATATATATATATATATATATGTATATATATGGATTCACTTTAGAAGCTCGAAATACTGAAATATCGAATTTTAGAATTTCAAACCCATAAAGTGGAAACCTGAAAAAACACGAAAACCCAGAAGCACAAAATTCAAAATCTCGCATATCCGAGATGTTAATTAGCGCTTCTGGTGTTTCGCTGTGGTTATGGATTCAGGTAAGTGTTTATGTTTTAAGAGTTTTGGGTAGGGGCTGTAGTGTGCGTTAGTGTGTTTTGTTACTGTGATGTGTGTGTGCGAGGGGAATGTAGCTTGTGTGGTGGTGTTTTCTGTGTTTGTGTATGTAGTGCAACCTTGGAGTTAGAATATTTAAGTAGGGGGGTGTGGGGGGATGGGGGATGCAGGGGGGCTTTTATGTAGGACAGGGTGTGTGTTTGTGTGTGGGGAGGAAGGTGTGTGTGTATGTGTATACCAGAAGCACTAGTTCAACATCTCGGATATGCGAGATTTTGAATTTCACGTTTCTGGGTTTTCGTGCTTTTCAGGTTTCCACTTTATGGGCTCGAAATTCTGAAAATTGATATTTCAGTATTTCGAGCTTCTACCAGGTAAGGGGTGAAATCTTATTGTACTGTTTTCTTTCTTCATGCTCTGTACATTCAGTTTTCAGACCATTATTTTCTGACCCAGACATCAACATTCACAGTTGACCAAAACGTTGAAATTGCAAATGTTAGCATGATAGTATTTATGCACCAAGCAACAACCTCAGTGCATGCAAAAATCAAACTTAAAAACACACCCAAAAACATTGTTTTTTGCAGGTGGGAAAGCTGTCCTGTACCTCCCACTCACCCTGTTAATTATAGCTACTAACTCCTAGATCAGGGATGGGGTGCATTCCCCAGCCTCAAGAATTGTGTGATCTCACAGATTCACTTCAGAATGTCGAATTTCCAAAACATCGAATTTCATATGGCCGAGACCATATGATCAAAGTTTTGAAATCTCAAAACCCTGAAATGAATCCAAAAAAAAATACAAAACCAAGTTTCTGAATGTTTGTTTTCAGGGGGGCAAGCCCTCCTGCACCCCCACACCTCCGCTACAAAATTTACCAACTCTGAGATCGCACTACAGCGAGGAAAAGTGAAATCTCCTGTTCCGTGCTGTATGCAGATCTCCATTCAGAATTTTGAGATTTAAAAACTTTGATCATATGGTTTCAACCATATGAAATTCGAAGTTTTGGAAATTTGACATTCTGAAGGGAACCCGATCTCACACACCTGTTGACGTTCTGCCTATTCGACCAAAAGTAGCTTTGACAATATTGAGTTCTCATATATTATAAACTGTGTATACATTCCGCCCCAACTACTACCAAATGTTTTTACTGTGTTTCAAGTAATTTCGTTTATGGACATTTAAAACCTTGGATACTTGTGATCCCCAGCTTATGAGGCAGTGTCTATGAATGTGGTAACAAACATCTCTTGCATTTGTTTCCTATCTGGAGAGGTATTATGAAAGATGTATTCTTTTTCTACAGAATTTGATAAAGTAACTGTGACGTTTCACAAGTCTTCCAATGGCACATGGTATTATAGCTTGTTGGCTGAATTACCAGGTTCATTGCAGAATCAAAAGTTAAATAAACACAAAAGAGATCTGTCTTTAAGACTTCAGAAGTCATGTTATCCAATGAGACTGTTTCATTCTGACATTTTTTTATACGTTTCATACATTACCAGTTAAATGGAGATGGCAGTTCTGAGTAATTTAAACTCCTTTTGCAGGAAAATTAAACTTTATCTGTATTTCTGTAATCATCCACCCTTATGATAAAACTCTTGATTCATACATATGATGTGTATTCTATTCCCACACCAGGCAGATTGATTGATGACACTGTGGTGCAGCATAAGGGAGGTGCTGTACTCCTGTATGTGCTGTTTTTCAGATGAGACTTTAAACCAAGGCCCCATCTGCTTGAATTTGTGGTAGATGAGGCGGATGTAAAAGATCCCACAGAACCTAATGAAAAGAATAAAGGGAAGACCCCAATGCCCTGACCAAATTTCTTCTAGTAATATAAATACTATATTATATCTCCCCAAAGAGAGGCTAATAGCCTAGTGGGTCTAACCAGGTCATCAAAGCATAAATAAATAAATGCATGGAATATACAGTTAATTTTGGCACACATTGTGGGTTGAAGCATTCTACATTTAACCCACCCCATTGACTTTTATAGATTACTCATTCAGGAAGTATAATTTTAATTTACTTCCTGAGCTTTGTTCTGGATTTGACAGTCTTATTAAGACAGAACATACTGTACTACATTTAATAACTAAGAACTCTGGGATTTATATCAAACAAACACAGTAAAGTGGTTATCTGGCACACAAATTGTTATGAAACAGAAGCTATATGGAAGATTATGAATATCATATTTTATATCTCATTATATTCAGATGTTTCTAGTGCTTTTAAAAAAGATATGTATTTGTTTATTGGCAGAGCTGTAGAATATGGAACAGTTTCTAAGTGTAATGTAACTCAACTCAGAGTTGCTTTTCATTAGGTTCCAAATATTTACCTTTGCCAAAGATGTATAAATCGCTAGTAACACCTCCAGGGTATCAATTTTTTTTAGGCAGATGTTCCTTAACAGAACATTGGTCAGAGTTTTATCATTTAAATTTATCTTACACATGTGAGATCCAAAACACAGTATAATTCTAAGTTTTGGCATTGAGGAATGATATATAATCAAAGCCAGATTGCTTTCTTGCCACTTTTGATTTTGAACCCCTCTACATGTCTATCCCTCATGAGAGGTTCCCTTTTTTCTGGCTGATGCAGTAATGCACTATTCTGAACACAATGAAACAAATGATAGTAAGTTCCTGCTAAAACTAAGTAAACATGTTCTTTGTAATATATATATATATATATATATATATATATATATATATATATATATATGTGTGTGTGTGTGTGTGTGTGTGTGTGTGTGTGTGTGTGTGTGTGTGTGTGTGTGTGTGTGTGTGTATGTATGTATGTATGTATATAAAGAGAGAAAGAGCTGCAGTAAACTCTTCTGAATGCATTTCATCGACAGAGTTTACTAGTTGTATCAAAATCTCTGCTTGTCAATTGCAGGAGGTTTCAAAAGTAGGAACATTGGCAGATCCTTTGCTGTGTAAGATTTGCTTGTAATTTTACTAGGCGGGGTTGTTTCTATTCCTGACATTTTCAGATATACTGAACATTTCAGGATTACGGGTAAATGTGTGTGTGAGAGTACTTTCAGGTTGAGGTTACAGTAAAGGCTGAGGAAGGGAATGCATTTAGTATTTTGTGTGTGTTCATGTTTGTTAAAGAATGTCCATAAGGGTGTGTTTCTGGATTGGGGTAGAGTCAGGGCTGTGTGTGTGTGTGTGTGTGTGTGTGTGTGTGTGTGTGTGTGTGTGTGTGTGTGTGAGAGACTGTCTTATGTAGTTGTACTGTTAGGGAAAAGGTTTTTGGTAAGGTAATGTGTAGGGTTGGGTTAATGTTAAAAACAGGGTTACGGTTAGCAGGCATGAGTAAGGTAGTGCAGGTTCACCAACTTGTCCATCTTTACCCGTGTGCTAACCCCACCCATGACTGGCACTACCCCTAACCAAAGCTCTACACATTACCTTACCAAAATCATTTTTCCTTAACAGTATCAATGTTCAGGCAAAGTATTTCTGCAATACTGCTAATTTTTTTCTTTTCTCAGCTGACAAAAAACAAAAGGAAAGCTTTTATTTTCCTTTTGTTTTCATTGAAGTTACTGCCTTTTTCCCTGATTTTTTGTTACTTTCATCATAAAGAAAACCTTCTGCACACTATTTTTTTCTTTTTATACATTTAAACACATGCACACAGACACATAAATGTTTGTTTTGAAAGGAAACTGTATATATAAATTAAATGGATGAAAAGGAGACTTTTTTCATGCTTATGGTAATTTGTTTATTTAGTTTTAGAAATGGAGGACATTTATAATTCAAAAATAATAATTTTCTTTCATTGCCTCATTGCTGGATGTGTAGCAATGATTTCTTGATGATTACTGACTTACCTATACTAGAAAGTCAACTTTTTTGTTCAAAATTTTAAAACAACTGTATATTTCATTTGATATTTGCAACTAACCAGGCCTATAACCAAATCAATTTTCTTGATGTTGTGGTAACCAGAAATTTAGATGATAACATAACTACAGATTAACACAGAAATCCTAATAGTAGCAGTATTTTAGTAAATGCTTCAATATGTGATTCCCTACGCCTCCTCAAAAACAAACTTGAAGAGGTCCTATTTAGATGAGTTCATTTCATAGACGTAGAATGCTTTGATCACTGATTTCCATACAAGATCACTGCCAGTGCAAGTTTTAAGTATCTACCAGCAGTGATTCATTTATCTTCATGTTTTCCTTTTCTTCATTTTGACTGTGAATGTTGGTATACATAAATTTGTGGAGTGTGGGGGCATGCTTCCACGTGGTGTTGTAGGGGACTTACCTCCCTGCAAAACATGTTTACATTTTTAGGAGGTATGCTCTTATCTAGTTGTGAACATAGAGTCTATACCTAGGTGAGTTGTAACTTGATGAGTCATAGTGAAAGCGGCCTGCTGAATCCCTAGACATCAAATATAAAATCTCAGGTTTTAAGATTTTTACATATTTGTTCTGGTGACAACCCATATTAACTAAGGTTCAAGGAACTAGTTATGACCATGATTGTTTGAGTAATGTTGCTAGATCTGTTCAGGCTAAACAAACAAAGCAATTGCAGCTATAAGTCACAATAAATTCTTGATAAACAGTGACAGGTTCTATGTACAGTCCCAACACTGTCCATTTTTAGTACACATCCCAGTATTAGCTATGGGTATGGCCATACCTCTCAACTTCTTTGCACAAGACTTCTGGACAAAGTTAAAATACTGGGGAACAAAGGCACAGAATCAGAGACAATATACTTAACAAGGTAATAGAAAACAGTTTTGTATTCATGTGCATTTCCTGAACAATTAGAAGTATGAAACTCTAATGACTGGCATTCCTCATGATCATCAACCCACCTTTTCCCATTTTCTACATGGTGTTGAGATGTAGTATTAGCTGTTGCCATCTGTTCCTCAGTTCAGTGCCACTCTCCCACCTGCCTGACTGTCACAGGTTTCCTTTCACACAATCCATCTATCTCTTGCTGGATATCATTTTTCCTCTTGTCTTATCCCTGTCTGTCCCAAGTCTTCTTCACCAGATTGTCTTCTGCTTTTCTGCATATGTCTGAACCACTGTAATCTGTTCTCTTTGACCTTCTTTTCAATTGGAGCTACTTGGATTTCTGCTTTGATGTAATTTATTCATCTTTCCTACAGTGTGCCCCAGTCTCAGGCACTTCATCTCCATCACCTGTAGCTTCCTCGGCTGTTCTACTTTAACTGCCCAGGTTTCTGTACCATACAGTAGTACTGGTCACATCACTGTTTTGTACACCTTACATCTCAGTTTCTTTGACATTCTTCTGTTACATACTACCCCTGATATTCTGTGCCATTTGGTTGTTGTCCCTCTGATTCTAGTGCTAACTTCATTCAGACTTCCTTTCTCATCAACTTCCCCTTCAAGGTACTTGAAACTGTTGGCTTGTTCCACTATTTCCCCTTCTATCTTATTTCTTAGCTTCCATTACAGCTTTAGCTGTACTTAGTTTCATCCCATGTACCTACAGCTTAGCATTCCATCCCTCTATCATTTTCTGAAGCTCTTATAGGTTCATAGGTTCATAGATTAGTACTAAGGTAGCTACCATTGTGGGGCATTTTAAGCCTAGTCAATTACCCCATGTGGGAATCAGACCTTGTACCTTTTGTTTGTAAGGTAAACACCTAAACCATTATGCCAACCTCCCTTTTAAATGAAGGCTGAGGGAATCAAACCCTGTACCACAAGAACTACAGCTTGTAATCTTAACCCCTGTGCCATCTGCCAGAAAAATTATTTATGTATATCACTCTCACAATTAATATTTATTTAACGTTTGTTTACCAGGAAATTCCGACTGGGACAGAGCCCATTTGGAGCAGAGGCCTGGGGAGAAACGCTCCAGATGCATGGGTTTGGAATGTGAGAGGAAACAGGAGCACCTGGAGGAAACCCAATTGAACACAGAGAGGACATGCAGACTCTGCAGAGAAGGCACTCCAGGCAAGAATCGAACCATAGAACCTCTTGTTGTGAGACGACAACGCTAACCACTGTACCATTGTACCGCCATCTTGTTCAGAGTCTGCCTGTAATGCCACATCATCTGCATATAGCAGATTTATTGATCTGTCTCCTGTGACATGTTTAACAACATAGTCTATCACCGGTATGAACAACAGTGGGCATAGAGCTGAACCCTTACACACATACTTCATCTGAGAACTCCTCTGTGAGTCCACATTTTGTACTTGTGTTATTTGGTCATACATAGCCTGGACTAATTCTACCAATATTTCTGGGACTTCAAACCATTGCAGGACTGCCCTTCTATCTTTGTCTTGCAACCTGATAGAGTTCCTTTGTTGCATTTCCTGAGTCACTTTTCAGAAGCTAGTAGAGTGCCTCTGATCCCGTGTTCATTGCTATTACAACTGCTCTGTTATCCTTTTTAATGACTGAAATACTTAGTAATTTACTGGAAAATTTAAAATTTTCCAAGAGCCAGGGGAAAAATATGAGACAAAATCAGAGCAGTTTGAAAGTAGGAGTGTAGTCTACTTACTATGATTTGTTGGGCATATCTAGACGTTTAGAATATACACCCTGACTGAAATGTACTCTGCATAAATATGTATCCAAATCTAAGACTTTTATGACTATTATCTCAGGATGGAAATGTCATATTAAACAGGTTATAACTGGTTTGTATATTTAGCTACATGCTGTGATGACTTATTTTACATCAGAAAAAGTTAATATCAACTTAAAGTCAGGATTGTGAAGCATAACTTTGACTTTAGAGTTTACAAGTTATCTGAAGCTTTTGTTAAACATTCTTATGTACAAAATCATTCCAGTTTTTGTTTTATGAATTTTGATCATGTTGTCTGATAGCTCCATCTACGTCTTTTATATTATTAGACCACAAGGAGAGCATGTGTATACATGTTTAGTTCAAAATTCATAGACTTGTTTGCTATATTATAATAGTATAATTTTTACAAATATGTATATATACTCAAAGTTGTAAGCAAGGGGGTTAATGGTGCTTAATTATTGTATAGCTAAGGACCTGTCATATTTTGCTGTGATGTATTTATTCAAGTGGTGTAGCTAGTTTTTTTTTTCATTTCTGAAACCAGTATAGTGATTGCCTTTTCTCTTAATAATGCATGCTGCTATATGCTGATCTGTATGCTGTCGTTGTTCGATTTTTTTGTAGACCAGTTCTGGTTTCTCACAAAAAGTACCAGTCAAACCTTTACAGTACACTATATTATTGAGAGAGGAGGTAACCACCTAGCCTAGATCACTTTATTTATTTGAGGTTGCATAAGTTGAGTCAGACGGATTAAATGCAAGACAGTACTTTTGGACAGATGGGTGTGAATACATATCATAGGGCAGATGTTAGTCAATTTTAAAATTAGCTTGGGCTATCAACTCACCTTTTATGCTTGTAGGAAGTCAAGAGAAAGAGTCTTCTGCTGTGTCCTTTCCTGAATTAGGTAGAATGTATAAACAGGGGGAGTTTAGGAATGGACTATGTTCTCCTGGTCTCTCCTTCTCCCTCGGGAGAGTGATTGGCAGGCAGGTCCTAGGGTATGGACTGGATTAACTGGTAGAAAGGGACAGGGTGTCTCTCAAGCCTTGCAGGAGGTAGGGCTAAAGGCAAGAGAAGTGAGAGTAGGTCCTGAAGTTATATAACCTAGATCACGATTTGAATAGGACACTTTTTTTGTAGGACTTGGTGAATTGAGTATCTTGTAGTGCCAGTCACATTGACTTTGTCCATGGCCAAAGGCAGGAGTGGATTCAGTTGAGGGAATTGGGACAGCCCCGTGCTGACACACCCATTAAATTCCCCACCTTTGGAGTGCATACTAAAAATGTCTGTAGGGGTTAGGGTTTTACAGAAAAATCAACTCCTGAATTACAATTCCTATGATAGGCTGTTACCCAGAGTTGCAGGGAATTGATTGATAGCAGTGTACCTCACAGCTGTCAGGACGCAGGCAGAAAAAATGTATAATACTAGCTCTTATGAAGCAGATTCCTTTCATTACTGTTTTTCAACAACTCTGCCATAACCAACATAAAAATGGTGTCAATGTCTAAATGTGCCAGAGGTTTGTCATGTCCAGTAATACTGAATTATGAAATTAAGTGAAAATGATGACTGGGAATAAGTGAAAACCGGCCTTAATAGAAAAGGTACAGGGTGCTTACACCTGTCTGCTGATTACTGAGACTGGAGTATAAATGAATCAAAAAGCTTATGATAAACATAAAGAGGAAAATGGGGAATGGGAGTGGCCTGGATCTGCTACCTGCATTACTATCATTGAAAGGGGAGAGTCATAAAATGTTAGCCTTCTTTTCCATGACAGTGGTGACAGTTTCATTTGCATACTGCACATGTGAAAGGATCTAGCCACATACTTGTTTGCACCAATGGGAGCAATGATTTGTTACTGTATGTGGGTGATCAGTACCGTTTTCTTGTTGGACCACACAGTGCTATCCATGTTACAACTTCTTTTTTTTTTTCAAAACAGGTTTATTGTTTTAACATATAAGAGAAATATCATAACAATTTTATACAAGTAATTAAAAATAGGTATTATTATAATATTCAACAAAACAACTAAAGTATTTACAAAGACATCCACTACAATCAGATCAATTAATTAAACTAAAATACCATGCTATTGAAATTAAAATTTTTTTAACAAATTTTGTAAATTATCCCATACAATAAAATAAGATGTTTTTCTATTTGTTCTAGTCCTAATTGTGTTTATTTCCATATGGCACACTATATTCATAACATTTTTAAATTCATTGAACGAAGGAGGTGTATCTGAAATCCAATTTCTAGTTATTATTTTCCTAGCCACTGCTAGAATAGACCATAACAAGGGAAGCTTAACCTTTTTAACACTTTGAGGTACAGGTGTGTTGAATAATATAAGATATTTAGAAATAATGAAATTATCTGTAAAAAGAGCCTGCAAAAATTCATTAATTGACTTCCAGTATTCTTTCAATTTTATACAGTCATAAAACATATGAGCCCAGTCAGCATTAATTTCTACATTGCATCTCTTACATAGATTATCTTTATTATTTATTTTATTCATCATCAAAGGTGTATAAAAAGATCTATGTAAAAATTTCCATGTATAAAGTCTCCAGACAATGGAAGACGTAGTTCTATAAGCAGATTCCAATATATATTGTTTATCTTGTTGATTTGGTGGGTCCCCATTAATAGAAGTGAAATAATTCCAGTATGAATCTACACTGTAAAAAGTTTCTTGTCTGATAACTTTATGTATGTATGAAAGTTTACCTTTATCAGAAACTTTATGTTGTAAATTTAATATCAAGTAATCAATCAGTGTTGGAATAGATTCTTTAACAGTTATAGACATTAAATCTATTTTATTAATGAGATGTTGTCTAAAGGTCTGAACCTCTAACCAGCAAGTTTCTCTTAGATCAAATTCTTGTTTTAAGAAATCTAGATTTTTAACTTTATTATCAGATATCAACTGATACCAGTACTTTAGATCATTATCTATAGCTAAATGAGTTCCTTCAGAAGTAGATGACAAAAGCATACCCTGAGTATAGATTATAGGAAATACAATAAAATTCCATTCCCTATACTTAGGGTGCATGAATATAAAGTTACGATAACTAATAATAATATTTAATGGGTAACAAACCATATGTTTAGGTGTAATGGGTGAAGTACAAAATTCCTTTAGTAACCATAACATGGAGTTATTTACAATCATATTTTTATGTGTTAAGGAGATTTTCATGAAGTGTATACTAATTAGCTCCCAATAATCTTTCCATTTTGTGACATATGACTGATCTATTAATAAAGTAATAACTTTTACAATAGAAGAGATAGTATATAAATTAAAGTCTGGAAAAGAAATACCCCCTTGAGACCAGCTATTAGTATGTTTCTTTAATGCAATCCTAAGTCTATTAGGTGCCCATAAGAAATTTAACATTAGTGTGTTCAGTTTCTTGATAATTATTTTTGTAGGTGGAAGGATTATTGATTGTATTAAGTATAAAATCTTGGGGAATATTATCATTTTAATAATTGTAAGTCTCTCCTCCATAGTAAAAAACATATTATTCCAGGTATTAAAAAGATTTTGTATATTAAGAAAACAGGTATTATAATTATTATATATAATAGATTTAATATCTTTAGATAGTATTATACCTAAATAAGTTATCTGACCTGAATTGGGTACATATTTAGTAAAATCACTAATGAGAATATTTTTTCGTGTATATATAGGTAGTATTTTAGTTTTTTCTTCATTGAATATTAAACCGAAATACTTTTAAAATTCATCATGTTATCAAATAGAGACTGTATAGAAGAATTAGATCCTGCTGATGTAATTAGAACATCATCTGCAAAAGTTGAATTTTGGATGTTGTATTTTCATCTATTTCAAAACCCTCTATGTCAGTACTGTTTCTGATCAAATTAGCACAAGGCTCCATTACTAAAGTGAATAATAGTGGAGAAAGTGGACATCCTTGTTTTGTACCTTTAAGAATGGGTATTTTTGTGAAACATATGTTCCTACCTTAATATAAGCCAACGTTCCTTTGTATAAATGTTCAATTAGATTTACAAATGCATCCGAGAAGTTTGTGCACTTCATTAAGGTAAACAGATAGTCCCAACTTACTGAATCAAATGCTGAACTTATATCAAGACTAATAAGTGTTAAATCTTTCTTTTTCCTATTTGCAAAATCTATTAATGTTAAAGTTCTTCTTATATTATCAAAAGTATTTCTATTTACAATGAAGCCTGTCTGATCTATATCTATAATGCTGGGAATGATTGTCTTCAATCTATCAGCAAAGATATTCATAAACATTTTATAATCAACATTAAGTAATGAGATGGGCCGATATGAAGAACATCTAGTTGGATCTTTATTAGGTTTTAAAATTGGCGAAATAAATGTATATTGCCAAGATGCGGGGTTATTAACTCAGTTTGGGCCAAAATAAAACCTTATGTATTAATGAATATGTATTTTTAGAAAGGATTTTATATATCTCTGGTATAATACCATCATTACCCGGTGCTTTGTTTGATTTAAGCTTATTTATTTGTGTAATAACTTCTGTATATGAAATACTCTTGTCCAATAGTTTAATCTGTTGTTTATTAAGCTTTTTATTCATATTTGTGGTTACAAACTCCTTTATTTTATCTTTAGGTTCCATGTTAATATTATTATGGTTAATTTTGTGAAAGTGATTTCTAAATTCATCTAGTATTTATGGTATACTAGAAACATTCTTCTTTTTCCTTAGAGAAAAGATTTCTTTGATATGGTTTTGTTTATTCAACCTTTTTGTTTTATTTTTAAGTCTATGTAAGTATTTGGGGCTTATTGAATAAGACAAAAACTTGTATTTCTCTAGAGTTATTTTAACTTTATGAGTTAAAATTTCTTTGTATTTCTCATTTAGTTTGTTTATTTCTTCAATAACTTTCTTGTCCATAATATTTTCTTTATTATTATGTTTATAAGAGTCTAATTTACTTTGAATATCTAACAATTCCTTATCCCAAGATTTCCTTTTATTATTATACCATCTGATACTTTGTCCATATAGATATGATTTTAAGGCATCCCAAACATAAACAATGGAGACTTCAGGAGTGTTATTTATGTCTAAAAATGTTTTACTTCTGAAAGTATATATTTTTATAGTCTTTTAGTTGAGTTAAGTATGCTGGTATCCTTTTGATCTGAACATTATGAGTATTTTTATCATGAATTCAAAAACAATTGAATTATGATCAGATATAGGACATGAAATGATTTTGGAATTAATTAAATCTGTTACCATCTGGTTAGAAATAAAGACCCTATCTATTTTTGAATAAGTTTTGTATCTGTTAGAAAAAAGGTGTATGGTAATGATTTTGAATCTATCTGATTATTAATATCATTCAAATGATAAGAATTAGCAAAATCCTTTAAATGTTTTGCATTAGATGTAATTCTTCTCTTTCCTATAGTGGTAGTATCACTTTCATGTAGTATACAATTAAAGTCACCAGCTAAAATAATATCTCCTATAGAGAATTATATGATCTTATCAAGATGATGTTTCACTGTATTAATACCAATTCCAGGTATCCAATATACATTAATTAAAGTGTAAGTCTTCCCATTAATTTGTATTGTAACCATACAAAACATTCCTTTGTCATCCTGATAAGACTTAATGGTTTTAGGAATGGGCATACTTTTATTCCATAAAATAGCCACTCCTCTTTTTTCTGAGTGTGCTCTGAACTAACCAATACTGTATATTTGTTTGTGGCTAGTTTATCAATATCTTTTTTTCAAGAGATGGGTTTCTTGTAGGAAGACTAAGTTGGCCTTATGTAAATTAATGTATCTTATTAGGCTTGCCCTTTTACATGGATTATTCAATCCATTAATGTTTAAAGAAATTCCTTTTAAAGATGTCATTTGGCATTTTTAAAACTTAAGAATCTTATGATCAAAATAACAAATAACAAGATAAGTAATGTTACATCTCCTCCTTTAGGTGTACCTTTAAATATAGCTGTATTTATTGAATCTCTTATGGGATTTCGTATAGGATTCAATTTTGTTTGTAGTGACAATGAATGTACAAAATATATTGTGGATGTCAAAACTATATACAAATAACAATGAACAAGTGAAAATAATGTAAGGATTAAACCTTGCATCCAGCCTGGAGTTATAAACTTCAACTTAGAGTAGTATTTACCACTCAAGTTAATCCCCTACCCTAAGCAGCAGTACGTCAGCTACCACCTTATCAATTTAATACTAGTTATATTTAACTGAAGTTAACAGTTTTCAATTCAATTATCTAGCAAGACAAGACTACACATTTGGTAAAACAGCATCATATAAACTAAAATAAACTTTTTTTTTTTTTTTTTTTTAAAACTGTTCATACTACTATATACATCCATGTAATATAAAACACTTGTATTCAAATAGCATTCAAATAATCTTGATGTTAGAAATCAAGAGGAGAGAAAAATAAGTTCTAACATTCATTTAAATCAAAAACTTTGGCTAATATGATTCATACATTACATATATTAGGATGCATCTATTTTCTGTCATGTAAATACAGTTAACAGCTTCCAAAAAAAATCTTGAATTGCTTGTATATGAGCATTTACTCAAACTCATTATTGCCAATAGAATAAAATATTGTATTCATAGAAATTGTTATAAATCATACTTCATAGTTAAGCAGATTCTCAGAAACATTTATATACATATCTACATACACACACATACACACACACACACACACACACACACACACACACACATATATATATATATATATATATATATATATATATATATACATACATACACACATACACATATACACATATACATATATATATACATATATATACACATGCATACACACACACACACACACACACACACACACACACACACATACACACACACACACACACACACATACACACACACATACACACACACACACACACATACATATATATATATATATCTGATCTCACTGAGTTGTATCTTTACTGAGCACCATCTTACATTGCTGTCCCTTCAATAAATCTGTCTGCTTTATACAAAATAATGCACAGCAAACACATTTTAGTAACCAGATTTTACAAACATGCTATACTACTGCTTTAAAATATATCACATGACAATTTCTTCCAGTATAGAGTTATACAATTATTTATGCTTGTCAATCAGATGAATTAAATGAGTTATAGTAATGTATATGTTTGGGACATAGGTTTTTAACACATATTATTAATCTGCTATTCCTGTATCTGTGATGTGTCAGTGTGATATCTAGGTCAAAGCTGAGACCAGCTGCTTTCAGCTTCTCTGTGAGAATTCTGAGAGTTGAAGCTTTTGAAGTAGCTCATGGACACTGTGCATGAGACAGCCCACATCCCAGATTGTCTCTCTTAACATTTTGGTGGGAAACTTATTAAAAACTAGTGACAAACATTCATTTAGCAGTGTAAATGCATCTAAACATGACAAAACCTTCACAATGCATTCTACAGGTTATTACAGACTCTATGTAAGTGAAATCAAGCCCAAAATTATTAATAAGTAACAAAACTCAACATTTTTGTCCCAACTCAACTCCTATGAATCTTATTATTTACTGTGTGTATATGATCAAAAGTATTTCTATATATTAATAAAGAAAAGAAAAAGAGAGTAGAAAGTAAAAGGGTGTAAGGCAGAAATAAAAAATGTAAGAGAAAGCTATAAGAAGTATATACAATAGAATATTACTTACTGTTTATATTAATAGAGTTAAAAATAAAACATATTATTTACTATTATTTAGTTCTAATTATTATTAGTTAAAGCATGACAGATTATTTACAAACAAGCATAAGCAGTGTAATCAAGAAAGTATAATTAGGTAGTGTCATTCCTGTATCTGTGATGTGTCAGTGTGATATCTATGTCAAAGGTGAGACTAGCTGCTTTCAGCTTCTCTGTGAGAATTCTGAGAGTTGAAGCTTTTGAAGTAGCTCATGGACACTGTGCATGAGACAGCCCACATCCCAGATTGTCTCTCTTAACATTTTGGCGGGAAACTTATTAAAAACTAGTGACAAACATTCATTTAGCAGTGTAAATGCATCTAAACATGACAAAACCTTCACAATGCATTCTACAGGTTATTACAGACTCTATGTAAGTGAAATCAAGCCCAAAATTATTAATAAGTAACAAAACTCAACATTTTTGTCCCAACTCAACTCCTATGCAAATCTTATTATTTACCGTGTCTATATGATCAAAAGCATTTCTATATATTAATAAAGAAAAGAAAAGAGAGTATAAAGTAAAAGGGTGTAAGGCAGAAATAAAAAAAAATGTAAGAGAAAGCTATAAGAAGTATATACAATAGAATGTTACTTACTGTTTATATTAATAGAGTTAAAAATAAAACATATTATTTACTATTATTTAGTTCTAATTATTATTAGTTAAAGCATGACAGATTATTTACAAACAAGCATAAGCAGTGTAATCAAGAAAGTATAATTAGGAATAGCATTTGAAGGACATATAAACTTTTAAAGGAAAAAAAATGTATCAAATTACTGACCTTATTTTTCCTCTTCAGAAAGAGAAACAAGTTAAATCACAGCTTGCCATTAAATCTCCAGATATTTTGACTAGTTATGAAACAAAACATTTCTTTGCACACAGAGAATAACTTTGATTAAATCTTTTTCAAAATATTTGTTGCTTCTTGGAAATGCAGGAACTATATTTAAAAAGATTAGTAATAAAATAAAATGATGAGAGAAAAAAAACATAGTACAAATCATTTGTTTTTTAGTCTCTTCTTCTTCTCTGAAGTCTTCCACGAAGTTTCAGTTGCCAGTCTCTTTAACGAAGGACTAGCCCATTCCATTTCTTCTATTTTTTCCAAAATCTTATTTTTTTTGATAAACAGTAAAGCAGAGTCTAAGTCATCGAAAATTTTAGGACCATCAGGAAGGAAGATTTTAAGCTTGGCAGGAAACAGAAGGTATGTTTTAAACTGTGCTTTTTAAGCTCCCTTATTAGTGGCAGAAAAACTTTTCTTTTAGCTAATACCATGGAAGAATAGTCATTGTCAAAATGCACAGTTGTTTCATTAATCTTAACAGGAGCTTTAGCCCAAGCAGATTTAAGAACCATCTCTTTATCAAAAGATGATAGAAATCTAACTATAACTGATCTAGGATAGTTTTGTTAGAGTTAGTATTAGCTATAGATCTATGTGCTCTTTCGATACCAAAAGAGAATGCTTCTGGTAAATCTAAAGTTTTAGGGAGCCATGTTGTTAAAAAAGAAGTAATATTGTTACCTTCAATATTTTCTGGCAGTCCAAAAATCCTAATGTTATTGCGCCTAGATCTATTTTCCAGGTCATCCAGCTTTGTTTGTAAATGTGTATTTTGTTTCAGCAGAAACTCAATGTTGATTTCCTCTTCTTGTATTCTATTTTCCATGTCATTCACAGCTTCTTCTATGCCTGTCATCTGGATCTTCTGTTGTTGCAGGTCCATATGTAATTTGTTTTGTAGTTTTTTTCTATGAAAGTGTCTATTTTAGTATCCATTTTATCCATCTTAGCAGTAAGCTACTGGACTATAATTATCAGAGACTGGAGTTCTTTCTTGGTGCTGGAGTCTTGAGAATTTGTCTTACTGGAACTCATTTCAGACTGATAAACTGACAGGAAAATTTCCAAAGTAATTTCTGACAGGAATATTAATAAGATTTCCTTTCTTTTTTAGATATAGTTCAAGAACTATATAAAACAAACATATTTAGAAAGAAAATTACTTCAAAAATTACTTTTTTAAGTAATTAATTCCTGTCAATGTAATGAAATTGGTGGAGCTGAAGAAATCTGCTGCTATCCTGTGTTCATCCTTCCATGTTACAACTTCTGAAGTAGGTGGTCCTGTGAGATCTAGCCACATACCCTTTACCATTTGTGGGAGCTGTTGTATGCTAATGTATGTGAGTGATTAGTAATGCTTGGTTGTTGTACCACTGTACTATGCATGTTACAACTTCTGAAATACTATCTCTGTGGTATCGGATCTATATCATATGAGCGAATCGCACAAATTGCAAACGCTCATAATATCGAACATACTGGACCTTGAACTTCCTATTGTGGAGGCTACACCCCCCCACACCCCCCGCTAAATATATATTCCAATTCTGAGATTGCACTACAGTGAATAAAGGGCAAATATCCTATGCTTCACTGTACCACAATCTCAGAAAAAGCACTTTGAGGTCCGGAACATTCAATATTATGAGCGTTCGCAATTTGTGCGATTCACTCATATGATATAGACCAGTGGTATCAGCCACATATGTGTTACCATTGCTGGGAGCAGTGATTTGTTACTGTATGTGGGTGATCAGTACTGTTAGGTTGCTGCACCACTGTGTTATGCATGTTACAGCTCCTGAAATAGGTACCTCTGTGACTTAATAATATTATAAATTTGAGGTATCAGTCAGTGCATTTAATTGATGTTGTTACTCAGTAAAAGTCTACTGAAAAGTGAAAAATTGTGTTATAATAAGGGGCACTAATTCTGAAATGACAGATTCCCAACCTTTGCCAGTGGTGTACTATAAAGACAATGCCATGGTCCATTTATTATTTTATTTCTTTCAAGAGACCAGCAATTAAAGTCACTGTCTGATAATTGCTTCTGTGTGCAAAAGACTCGACCTTTTATATGGCTGAATATTGATTTTCCAAATTACAAGAAAAAGCTCAGTAATAATTTCACATTTTATTCAAAAATAATGAGCACAAATTAAACTTATTGATAGCTTCTGGTAATATTTCTGTGTCAAGCACCAAATAGACCAGCAAAGCAGCAAGGAGTTCCAATATATTTATTTTAGTACTTAAACAGACTAGTTTCGGCAAACAGCCTTCTTCAGTGTAAGACAGTACAGTCAAGTTCCTTTTACTCATCAATTTAAATACATAGCATGAGCCAATAAAAAATTGAGCTCATGAATATTAATGAAATTGAAAACAAATTTTTAACTTAGTATTTTTGACAATCAAATATACAGTGGGTAACATATGTGAAAAAGTCAATCCTGAACAGAGAAGATGACAACCCTGAATAGATGTATACAGATAATTTAACATGTTGTTAGTACAGTATAACATATATCTGTATAGCCATATAAATATATATTTTTCCATACAGGCACCAAATATTAAACATGGATTCGTCATTACCACTAGTGGTAATGCATATCAATACATGTATTGAATTGGCTTAAATAGCCCAGACTAGCTGTGTCAAAATGGGTGCTATTAGGCAGATTGGGTGATCGACATATCCTGAGTATATAGCTATCACCAACAATAGTGAAAATAAAACATAAAGAGTAAAAATAAAACAAAGAACAAAAAGCACAAAAAAACATAACATCCAAAACTGAAAATGGAAAAATGGATTGGGGTAATCTCATGTGACATGTATAAGTATATAGAAGAAAACATATATAGTTGCTAGTCAAAACCAGCATATACTGAGTAAATACTGTTCCTACAAACACTGAGATTTTCCACATAACAGTTACCTATATTATATACATAAACCAAGCCCATACCATAGTTAGTGCTACAAAAAGGCCCATATGGCTCAGTGTCCTAAACTCAGATCCATACCGAACCAAAGTATATTTGTGTTCATTGCTCACATATATAAAACCAGATTGTTTCTAAAGATCTATGTGACCCAAGGCTTAGTATCAGATTGGTCAACATTGTTGTTACAAGATAACCATAATCTCCTATAAGTGATCATTTAGTCCCGGATGAAATAAACCCCCCAATGTAGTGATCCAATATTTCTCTTTTGATCCAATAACCCATGCCAACCTTGTTTATTTGTTCTGTCTCCAGAAATACGATCAATAACAATGAAACTAAACTTGGCCTGAGGATGTTTACGTATGTTGATAAAGGGCACTAGTCTCCTTATGGTTTTTTATATCACTCCGATGTTCATTCATTCTGGATCTAAGAGCTCTAGAGGTTTGTCCTACATAGAATGCCCCACAATAACAGGAGGCAAGGTACACCACCCAATCGCTGCTGCAATTACCAAAGATCTTAATATCAAATATTCTACTGGTATTACGACTGGAGAACTCCTTTGATTTAGGCATATGTGGGCAGGATCCACAATGACCACAGGAAATGAACCAATAAGTTCATCACCATGAAGTGTCAGTTGTTTATAGATAGTACCCCACTTGCCATGTGTTTGAAATGTGACAAGTAGGAGCCTAGGGTTTTACCACGCTTGTATGAAAAAGACATCGTGGTCCCAAAATACTGCAGCTTGTCATTAGCCAGTAGAATATTCCAATGTTTATTGATAATGTTTCTGATCATATTGATATTTCTGCCATAAGTTGTGATAAATCTGACACATGTACCATGAGAAGATTGATTTTTGTTCTTAATCTGGTATTGTAATAAATCATCCCTCTCTAGACTATTAGCTCTACTCTGGGCAGACACAATATCAAATCTATCATAACCCCTATTGGTAAACCTCTGACTGAGATCCCTGCTGGCCACTTGATATTCCTCTATGTTTGAACTAAGACGTTTAATACGTATAAATTGAGATATCGGAATACTTCTGATGGTGTGACGGGGATGTAAACTTGATGCATGTAACAAGGTGTTATATTATGGTACTTGCGGAAAACTTTGGTGGACAAAGTATGATCTGGGTTCCTGTAAACAGTGACGTCCAAAAAATTGATGGAGTTTCTGTCATACGTCACCGAAAATTCCAGTCCCCAAACATTGTCATTAAGATACTCAACAAATTCCTGCAAGTAACCCACATCAGCCCGCCACACCAGCCAGCAGTCGTCCAGGTAACGTCTCCAAATGTCCATTTCCACCTGAAAGATGTTGTGTGATATATCATATATCATGTATTCTTCGACATAGGCCATGAAAAGGTCAGCATATATTGGAGCGAAGGATGCTCCCATAGCTGTTCCTTGTAGCTGCCAATAACATTGGCCTTGGAAATACAGAACATTCTTGTTTAGAACATGCTCAGACATACATATCAAAAGGGTGTTAAACCCAGGTGCATATAAATTGGCCCTTTCCAATCCATTTTTCCATTTTCAGTTTTGGATGTTATGTTTTTTTGTGCTTTTTGTTCTTTGTTTTATTTTTACTCTTTATGTTTTATTTTCACTATTGTTGGTGATAGCTATATACTCAGGATATGTCGATCACCCAATCACCCAATCTGCCTAATAGCACCCATTTTGACACAGCTAGTCTGGGCTATTTAAGCCAATTCAATACATGTATTCGATATGCATTACCACTAGTGGTAATGACGAATCCATGTTTAATATTTGGTGCCTGTGGCGGAAAAATATATATTTATATGGCTATACAGATATATGTTATACTGTACTAACAACATGTTAAATTATCTGTATACATCTATTCAGGGTTGTCATCTTCTCTGTTCAGGATTGACTTTTTCACATATGTTACCCACTGTATATTTGATTGTCAAAATACTAAGTTAAAAATTTGTTTTCAATTTCATTAATATTCATGAGCTCAATTTTTTATTGGCTCATGCTATGTATTTAAATTGATGAGTAAAAGGAACTTGACTGTACTGTCTTACACTGAAGAAGGCTGTTTGCCGAAACTAGTCTGTTTAAGTACTAAAATAAATATATTGGAACTCCTTGCTGCTTTGCTGGTCTATTTGGTGCTTTCTACTTGGTTTGGACCGTGCATTCCCTCGTGCATAGGACTTGGTCTGTTCTGTGTGTTCACTCTGTGCTGGGGGACCGAGCAGTGGAGTCGTTTTCAGCCTGTTTCAGGCTGATTTTCTATGGTGACTTTTCGTGTATACTTGCTTTTATATGCCCACATGTTTGTTTTCTAACAGTGGGCTGGCATTTGGACACTTATTCTTGTTCCTTGATGAGGGTAAAATTCTGACTGAAGGAGCCAGGCACAGCTGTCGGTTTTTGGGAGCGCCATATTGGTTTGGCTTCATCTCGGCGGTCAAGCTGCAAGTGTGTGAAACCTTTGGAACCTCAGCATTGCAGTTACTGAGCTTAGCGTTATCGTTGGGCATTTCTGTACTTGTTATGGCCACATCGACGGTTGATGTCTGGACTTCCACTCATTTTGATGTACTTTGATATGTCCGTCTGTCGTGGGTGAGGATTACAACTTAAATTATTGGCGTTTTGGGACATCTTCATTTTCGTGTTACTACAATAAAAAATATATGTCTTTATGTGTGAGACTATTCTGGGTATCTATGGGGTTTTGACTGATGATCGGGATACACTGAATTTTCTCTTTCGAAAAACAGCTACATTTTTGGAGGCGTTTTTTTCTACTATGAACCTTTGGGGTCCGTACAACCAACAGGGCCAAATGTGATATGGACATTTTGTGTTTATTATATTTTATTACTGGCAATACTGCCGCTGGTTTATTTGTGGTTCCTGGTAGTGTCTAGAGTGTTCAATTGATACTTGGTCGTGAAGCAACTAAATGCTTCGGCAGTTGTGTATATTTGTATGTTTTGAAACTCAGGGATTTATCAAACGTGTATTTGAATAACATTTGGTTTTTCACACATTTTTTCAATTTGGGCCTATGTCTTTTGAAGGTATTATTACTACACCTGTTACGCTCTAGGGTGAGTGAGGTTGTAATATATTAACTAGGCCTAAGAATTCTGTCGGGTTCGTGTGAACTACTACGGAACTTTAGTGCTGTTTTACATTTATATGTATATACTCTTGAAACGACCAAAGGACGACAACAATTTATGGTCGTTTTAGGACCAGGACTTGGGACTCCTCTAACTATTGAATAGCGGGACATTAACATCAAGCGCAGAATGTTTTTCAGTTTCTATAAGTAATGGGCAACTATTGGAATCACTGTAGTTTCCTTTGTGCAACTTGAAATAACCAGTTGGTACAAATATTAATATAGAGTGTTTGGAACTAAGTAGGTACTAGGATTGAAGTTGTGGTTTCATATTAGCCACGGCAAATATTATATACAAACAACCATTGGTTTTGGATAATATATGTTTGCACACCCTCTTGGCTTATAATTGAGATAACTACTCTGCCTAACGACTATTTCGTACATGTTATATGATTGTGCATACTAGTTTATGGTGCATGATACTACTACATGTGTCTGGTCCTACTACAGTCAGTATCCAAGTTATACTTGGTTCACCTCTGTGTGTGCTCAGACAGTTTGAAAACTGTACCTCCAAATCAAGTATACTGATAACTAATGGAAATATTTAGCCTTTTGGCTTTCAGAAGTGTTGGCTAACTTGTGTAGGGGTATTAGGTTATGTGTGTCAATTAGACTAAGAACTGAGTCATGCTGGGTTCAACTTATACAATGTCTTAGACCCCAATATATTGGTATATTTAAAATAGTTATACGACTATGCATGATATCCCTCCCCAATATACCAGTTGGTTATAGGTACTGAGTATCGTGAACACAATATATTTGAATAGTTGTGACTATACTTGTTATATCATTATAATATATTTCAGTATAATGGGAATTTGGACTCTATTATACTATATATATTCAATATGGGACACAATTTTAGAGAGTTTAACTTACTAACACAGGCTGCATGTATAATTGTGTTGAGTTATAATTACAAATACGCTGGTGTATGAGTCCAAGAGGGACAACAACTGTTGAGATTTGATTATATTATGTTATATTCTGAGTGTCTGGGATTATAGTTCCAGAAAAGTGTGCAATATAACAAACGGAAATATTGTCTTTGTTGTTGTACTAACATGTATTAGCATTTACGGTAACTATATTTGCAATTCGTTGTAGGTTACCAGTTTAGTTGCCTTCTTAGAAACGGGCCACTGCTCGGTCCCCCAATCACAATTAAAACTTGGACCATTCCTACCAATTGTTTTTTGTGCGTTAATCGGATGAATATTTTATATGGTTGATAACACAATCAACAATATTTTGTACAGTGATTAGAGGATTTATCCAGCTGTGAGTAGGGTATTGTTCGATTAAAAGAATATTACTTAATTAGACCATTCCAATCTGACCTTTAGAGAGGCCCATATTTGTTTTTATTACTATCAAACAGTTGTTCATTATATACACAGAAAATCCTTTCATGGTGAATTGAGTTTTATGGTTCCCCTAGTGGATCCAGTGTTTTGATCATTTGCTTATTGATCTAATATATTTGTTGAGTGGGTCCTAATACTTGAACTTAACGACTAGTATTAGCCGTTACTCATATTTGTTAGTTTGGTTCAGTGGGGTATCCATCAGCGATTAATCGGAATCGTGACTTAACCATTGGAGTGTCTAACATTTAACCATTCTTAGGTCTGGATGCTTTAACTGAGAATACAAGTTAACAGCCTTATATTGAATACTGTAATTTACTTTTCTGTGCTATTCATTGTGTTTTGCCTCCCATAGTGATTCATTAGTCCTTGGATTGTTTTTTCTGTTTAATCAATGCTTTCTGCCTACCCTTGTGACTCTTAAATTTTGGATTGGCGTTTAACTATCTTCGAATTTTTGGTGCCACTGGGTCTTTCGACTATTGTTCTACCAATTTGGTTGAAATATTGCATATTTTTGTTGCTTTTTTGTGCTCCACCAATTATTAATAGTAGCATATACAAAATACCACTCACAACATGGATCTGAATAATATTCTGTCTGGATTATGTGCTGATCGGCAAGATATAGGTGTATTTGGTATTGAGAATTTGCCAAGCAATGATCCGGTCAATTCGGCTCAGACTTCTTTGGTAGATTGTGACATGTTTTTTCATTCAATTACCAAAGCATTCAAAACCCTCAGATCAAACATTTGGCATCTTAAGTTATTTAAAGCATATTCGGCACAAAACATGGCTCCCAGGGGACTACGAATACGCACTCAACCTCTAGTGGGGAGACCAGATGACAAACTAAACCAAGATTGGCAGGAGGCTCTTCAGACGGGATCCATGACATTTGTGAACATTTTGTTACAATATTATGAAAGGACAGTAGATTCCAATATATATGAAATCAAAAATATATGCTCTGAGGTTCAAAAGTTTGAATCCTCTTTGAAATATCAGGATAATATTAAAAAACTGTCCCTAGAATTGACGGAGCATGAAAAAACTTTGAAGGAACGGAAAATTAAGAAGTTTCATCGTGACTTCTCAGATTACCAACGGGGCAAACCGTTTGATTTCAGCAGATCAGTTAGATTTGTGGACACAAATCAGGTTAGGACAGGGCCCAGTCGCACCAAAAAGAGACCTCGCTCAATTCTGAAGAAGAAGGGGGACAGCTCATTTAGCACGTCTGGTGAAGAATCCTCACTCACGGATTGTGAGGGGTCAGGGGAGAGGGTCTCACCAAACAGGAAGAAAACAAATAAAATTTCCCCTTTAGAGGGGGTAAGGGACACCGGGGGGGCAGAAAGCACAGAAAGACCAATTACTCAGGTCTCCTTCCAAGGACTTTTGGACAACTTCCTGAAATAGGAGTTATGCCAGAGCCCACTCAGAATGTGTTGAATCTATCTAAAGCTATACTAACAAATGAACAGGTTGCTCTTTTGAACAAGGGTCTTAACTATATTCCCTCTTTTTTCAGTCAGGAATATCACATAGTACAGGATTTACAGGCTTTTTGCCGGACTTTAAATCTAAGATTGTTTTTTGATGATAACAAGTCAGAACCATCTGAGGACTTTCGCTTTGGCAAGTCTTCATTCCAACCTCCTATGAACAAGCACGTTTCCATTTTTATGGACACTATTTTGAGGGATATTCACTTTGAGAATATGGGACATATTATGCTAGCTAGCAACTTAACTCCGGATGATAGGATAGCTTTGGACAACTTATGTAACAATAAAGATATAGCTATTGTCCCTGCTGATAAGGGAGGTGCAGTTGTGGTTTGGAATACTGCGGATTATGTCCAGGAAGGGTTAACCCAACTGTCTGATGCTAAGTGTTACATGCACATGTCTATAGACCCAACGCCTGTGTTTAAGGATGAGATTGACTCCTTTTTGCGGTTAGCCTGTGAGGAAGGTATTATAAACAAGAAATGTTTGGATTCACTTATGGTTTCTGAACCTTCTAAACAGATATTGTATCTTTTACCCAAAATTCACAAGTCTCTAACCAAACCACCTGGTAGACCAATAGTCTCTGGAATAGGCTCACTGACTGAACCCTTATCGGCCTTCCTTACTAAATATCTTAAACCACTTTTGGGACATATAAGATCTAGGTTGCAGGACACCACACAATTTTTGCAGTTAATCAGGGAGACCCAATTGGAACCCGAATGGTATTTATGCACATTGGATGTAAAATCACTATATACAAGTATACCCCACTGGGCGGGTTTGCAATCTATCCAATATTGGTTGGAAAGGGCCAATTTATATGCACCTGGGTTTAACACCCTTTTGATATGTATGTCTGAGCATGTTCTAAACAAGAATGTTCTGTATTTCCAAGGCCAATGTTATTGGCAGCTACAAGGAACAGCTATGGGAGCATCCTTCGCTCCAATATATGCTGACCTTTTCATGGCCTATGTCGAAGAATACATGATATATGATATATCACACAACATCTTTCAGGTGGAAATGGACATTTGGAGACGTTACCTGGACGACTGCTGGCTGGTGTGGCGGGCTGATGTGGGTTACTTGCAGGAATTTGTTGAGTATCTTAATGACAATGTTTGGGGACTGGAATTTTCGGTGACGTATGACAGAAACTCCATCAATTTTTTGGACGTCACTGTTTACAGGAACCCAGATCATACTTTGTCCACCAAAGTTTTCCGCAAGTACCCGCAATATAACACCTTGTTACATGCATCAAGTTTACATCCCCGTCACACCATCAGAAGTATTCCGATATCTCAATTTATACGTATTAAACGTCTTAGTTCAAACATAGAGGAATATCAAGTGGCCAGCAGGGATCTCAGTCAGAGGTTTACCAATAGGGGTTATGATAGATTTGATATTGTGTCTGCCCAGAGTAGAGCTAATAGTCTAGAGAGGGATGATTTATTACAATACCAGATTAAGAACAAAAATCAATCTTCTCGTGGTACATGTGTCAGATTTATCACAACTTATGGCAGAAATATCAATATGATCAGAAACATTATCAATAAACATTGGAATATTCTACTGGCTAATGACAAGCTGCGAAGTATTTTGGGACCACGATGTCTTTTTTCATACAAACGTGGTAAAACCCTAGGCTCCTACTTGTCACATTTCAAACACATGGCAAGTGGGGGTACTATCTATAAACAACTGACACTTCATGGTGATGAACTTATTGGTTCATTTCCCTGTGGTCATTGTGGATCCTGCCCACATATGCCTAAATCAAAGGAGTTCTCCAGTCGTAATACCAGTAGAATATTTGATATTAAGATCTTTGGTAATTGCAGCAGCGATTGGGTGGTGTACCTTGCCTCCTGTTATTGTGGGGCATTCTATGTAGGACAAACCTCTAGAGCTCTTAGATCCAGAATGAATGAACATCGGAGTGATATAAAAAACCATAAGGAGACTAGTGCCCTTTATCAACATACGCGTAAACATCCTCAGGCCAAGTTTAGTTTCATTGTTATTGATCGTATTTCTGGAGACAGAACAAATAAACAAGGTTGGCATGGGTTATTGGATCAAAAAGAGAAATATTGGATCACTACATTGGGGGGTTTATTTCATCCGGGACTAAATGATCACTTATAGGAGATTATGGTTATCTTGTAACAACAATGTTGACCAATCTGATACTAAGCCTTGGGTCACATAGATCTTTAGAAACAATCTGGTTTTATATATGTGAGCAATGAACACAAATATACTTTGGTTCGGTATGGATCTGAGTTTAGGACACTGAGCCATATGGGCCTTTTTGTAGCACTAACTATGGTATGGGCTTGGTTTATGTATATAATATAGGTAACTGTTATGTGGAAAATCTCAGTGTTTGTAGGAACAGTATTTACTCAGTATATGCTGGTTTTTGACTAGCAACTATATATGTTTTCTTCTATATACTTATACATGTCACATGAGATTACCCCAATCCATTTTTCCATTTTCAGTTTTGGATGTTATGTTTTTTTGTGCTTTTTGTTCTTTGTTTTATTTTTACTCTTTATGTTTTATTTTCACTATTGTTGGTGATAGCTATATACTCAGGATATGTCGATCACCCAATCTGCCTAATAGCACCCATTTTGACACAGCTAGTCTGGGCTATTTAAGCCAATTCAATACATGTATTCGATATGCATTACCACTAGTGGTAATGACGAATCCATGTTTAATATTTGGTGCCTGTATGAAAAATATATATTTATATGGCTATACAGATATATGTTATACTGTACTAACAACATGTTAAATTATCTGTATACATCTATTCAGGGTTGTCATCTTCTCTGTTCAGGATTGACTTTTTCACATATGTTACCCACTGTATATTTGATTGTCAAAATACTAAGTTAAAAATTTGTTTTCAATTTCATTAATATTCATGAGCTCAATTTTTTATTGGCTCATGCTATGTATTTAAATTGATGAGTAAAAGGAACTTGACTGTACTGTCTTACACTGAAGAAGGCTGTTTGCCGAAACTAGTCTGTTTAAGTACTAAAATAAATATATTGGAACTCCTTGCTGCTTTGCTGGTCTATTTGGTGCTTTCTACTTGGTTTGGACCGTGCATTCCCTCGTGCATAGGACTTGGTCTGTTCAATATTTCTGTGTCAGCCATACCATAAAATGTGTGCAAGGTTTAGATAGAGAGTGTTTTCAGATATAAGTACTTTGGTATGGTAGCAGACTTCAGCATGACATAGGTGGACCATTTCTGAAAACGTAGGGCCACTAGGAAATTGTGCCTATAATTTTTTCTGCATTTTCTGTAATTGCATTGTTCTCCACAAAAAAAATCACATTTTTTAATAATTTATGACAATAAATATACAGAAACTACATATTTAGTTAATTCCAACCAAGGAAAGCATGAGTTTAGCAAAATGTTGCAGTAAGCCAAGGTAATCATGTTGTTTATCTACACCTAGTTTCATCATTCAGGGTATGTATTACAGCTTGATCTAACAGGTAGTCAGATAATGTTTAAGTGACAAAGAACATTAAACAATAGGTATGAGAAGAGGTGAAAATGTCCCCTTTCACATGAGTGAGGCCATGGCTACAACATTTTGTTCTGTATGGCTGTTTTCTTGCTATAAATAGTTCATTCCAAATGTTAGTTTAAATATATAAGAAGAGAAAATTATATAATTGTTTAAAATGCTGAATATATTCAATGCTTAAAGAAATAAATGCAGACCGACCACTGGAAGGCCTGATGGTAAAATGAAAATGCGAATACTCTGGCCACATAATGCAAAGACGGGATTCTCTAGAAAATACATAGATGCTAGGAAATATAAAAAGCAAAAGTAGAAGGGGATGGCATAGGCTAAGGTGGCTGGATAGCATTACTAAAGTAATAAACATAAATTTGCAAGAATTTAAGGAGCAGTTATTGATAGCCAGGCCTGGTGTGCTAAAGTCCTTGAGATTACAAAGAGCTGGATATCAACCAAACCAAACTAAACACCAACAATAAATATTCGTGGGAGTTAAATTAAGGGATTCTATGCAATTTTAATTGACCTATCTGAATGTTTTTAAAATGTAAAGACACATCTAGTGATCATTTTCATAAAGATTGTGCCACATCACAGTTTTTGGTAGTTTATGTTCTTTGCATTTAAGGTATTTTGGAATTAAATTTTACTGCTAGATATATTTTGTATGGGAGAAGCTGACTATAAATTGACTGATAAATTTTTTTTAGCAAAGCAGTCACAAGTAATTAGGTTTCCACCATAATATTTTCAAGATGGAATGTGCAAATGAATGCCTAATGCGAAGAATGTACTGCAAAGTGTAGTCTGCACTATATTTAATGAAAACTGAAGAATGAAAATATCTGCATATGGCAGTATATCAGTCAAGTAATTTGTTTGTGTCTTTCGGCTTTTCCCGGTTAGGGGTCGCCACAGCGGAACTCCGGTCAGCTAATGATTGGTAGTGGATTTTTACGTACCGGGTTACCAGCCCTGACGCACAACCTTCAACCAAGGCACGCCCCATTCACGTATGCCTCAAGTAATATTTATGAATAATACAACATATAACATATAACTAATATAATATAATATAATATAATATAATATAATATAATATAATATAATATAATATAACAAACTGCTAGAGGGTAGGGGAGATGGGTATTAAAGCCTGCAATTTTTCAGTATTTTTTACAAAATATTTTTGTATGCGATTTTCCAATAATTTTTACAAAATATTTTTATATTTTTTGTATTTTTAGTAAAATTGTCTGCCATTTTCCAGTAGCCCTACTGGAAAGTTGTATTAATAGTAAATAAAAATAATACAGTCTGATATGTAGGGTCTATAGATATGCAAACAACTCAGTTAAAAATCTTTCGATGACTATACACACTCCTTTATTAGTATACTATGGTGATAATGTATGCTTGCTAACAAGACTTTGCAGAAAATACAGATGTTGCCTATAAATTCATCAAGATACACTGATAAGAAATTATCTGTGACATTAACTGTGAGCTGTGCATGAAAATATGCATAAAGTCAATAATTTGAGAAATCTTCTGCAAATAAGCAGAATGAACACCTGACCAAAACTAATGTATGTAATTGCATCAGAGATAAACGTTAAGAAATATCTTTGTACAGCATGTTATGTTTTCACATAACAAGCTTTAGTCCACCTTTCTGAATGGCTATTTTCTTTTTTTTTGTCTCTATTCTCTCTTTCTTTGCTTTGTTGTATATATTTTACATATAAATTATTGTCTATCTATTGAATGTATTATAGTGGCTACTGTAATCTGAACACAATCCTATAAATTCATATTGTAGAAAAATAGCACATTCTAAACTGATTCCCACATCACTGTTCACTAAGTAACTACTTGCTATGTAATCTCCAAGCATCCTTGTATGTTTCACTTTAGTATGTTATCTTTATGTTTTCTTTATGACTGTTTAACTTTGATAAACACTTGCTCTTTGAACTTCAGTCATGGCTGTAAAGGGTTTGTTTACTGGTCCTTTTAACACTTAACTAGTTAAGAAATATAAATAAATAAATAAAACAGTGTAAGACACTTCTCTGTGTGGAAGATATTCAGTCCATATATTTCTAGTTAATCACTGTATATTAATCAGATCAGACAATAGTAGTAGAAGTAGCGAACTTAAACTCATCTTAAGTCAAAACAAAACAAAAATTATAATAGAAAACATATAATTGTACAGCATTACTAAGTATTCAAAAGTAATCCAAGCAAGGCAGGCAGTCTGTTTCCAGTTGAAAATCCTTTATTAAGTACATAGACATCCATGGTAAATAACTCATAAAATCTGTTATCCTCCAGCATGTTCTCTATCTTTTGGTTGTAGCTAGTGGTATCAGTCACAAGTATACCTCCTCCCTTGTCTGCCTTCATTACATGCCTGGATTTATCATTACCTAGCTCAAGCAATGCTTTTCTTTATCCCTGTGTAAAGTTATAAAGTTTTTTCTTAGGAGGTTTTTTAAGCAGTTTCCTGATATCCAGCTCACATTTCACTTTGAAAGCAGCTAGTGTTTGATGTAGTGGTGGACAATAGCTGCTAGGCCTTTTTATAGTTTCATCAATGGGCTTATTTTCAATGTCATTATTTTTGCCATGAAACTGCACCCTTAAGTTGAGCTTCCTCACAAACATTTTAAGGTCTATCAGTACCTGAGCAACCTCACTCCTGCAGCTTGGTACAAAAGTAAGTCCTTTGGACAACACATTTTTTCCTTTTCAGTCAGTGCTTTAACAGAGTGGTTCCAGATAAGTGGAGCACCTGTTATTGTGGCACCTGTTGTTGTTGTTATTGTAGCTGTTATTGTGGCTGGTTACTCCGTCTGAGCCTGGGACCTGGGTTGTAGTCGGGGTTCCAGTCGGGATTGCCCAGGTATTGTATTTCCCTCACCCCTGTCCACTGTTTGGTTCTCCTGTCTCCCTGAGAGTTCGTGGATAGAGTATGAGACTTCTGGAATTCCTCCTCTGCTTTTTGGAATCTCGGTGGGTTGTAGTAGTATTCCTCGCTGTGGCTGTGGTATGGGGAGGACCTGGTAAGAGGGACAAGCTCTGGGGCTCTGGTGGTGGTCATCGTTCTTGTTCTGGTACTGGTGCTGGCTTTGGTATTGGTGTGGTGGTTGATGTCTGTGCTGTTGATATTGGTCTTCCTGAAGAAACTGGTCTCTGTGAAGGTGCTGCTGCTCCTGGTAGCTGGATTCTCTGTGGTCCGGGTCGCCCTGGTAGTCCTGTAATTCATCCTGTAGAACTCTCTGTCAGTTCTGGTTGCCGCTATGGCTTATGTTCCTGTCCTGATCCTTCTGTGATGTCAAAGGCTTCTGCGGAGTGTTGATAGCCAGAGGGGATTGGGATTGTGTGGAATGAGATGTTGGAGGAGCAGTCTCCTGGTGGTCCTGTATTGTGCCCCTGTCTGGTTTTGTGTGAGGATCTCCCCTGGGAAAATCCCGCTGAGGTCTGCTGGCACAGTTATACTTTCCCTTATATCCCCTATAATAACTAAAACCTTGTCTGTTGTTGGTTCTCCTGTTGTTGTTGTTATTATTATTGTACCTCCTAGTAAGTCTCCCAGAATCATCTTTGTCCAGTTGATCTCGTCTCATTTTATTAATCTTTCTTTTTTTTTTTTTTTAATGGACTACTCATATCCTTCCACTCTTTCTTTAAGCAACTGAAATTTAGCATCTAGGTCATTGTGGTTCTCATTTTCTAATGTTGTTTTTAAAGATGTGATGTCAGCCTTTGTAGCTTCCTGCACACTAAGGTTGTTCCTTACTAGCAGACGAATAAGTTTGTAGCTGGCATCCTCTAAAATATCTTCCCATTCCTTAGAAAGTGAATCATCCATACTTTTCCACATGGGTCTTTTGTTCAATCTATGTCCCTGGGGTAGTCTCTTCTTATCTATGCTTTGTTGTAAATAAATGTGTTCCCAGTAGAGACCCTGCATGCATTTCAGTTGCTTTTCTAGTTTAGAAAAAGTCTCTGAATTCATATTTTCTGGGCCCATTCCTCCCTGTCCATTTCAGTATCATGCTTTGGGATTGCTTTTCTTCAGCTGGAACTGGGGCTTTAGTCAAGGTGGAGGGAATTATGAACAGTTCCAAATACCAGTCACTTTTGACCCCAAACCTTCAGGCGTCTTCTAGAAACCTGAAGATGAAGAGGAATTTCACCTTTCAATATGTCAATGACTCCAAGCATACATCCAAATCAAGAAAAGAATGGCTTCACCAGAAGAAAATTAAAGTTTTAGAATGGCCCAGCCAGAACCCAGACCTAAAGCCAATAGAAAATCTGTGGGGTGATGCCCTCACAATCTGAGAGATTTGGAGCGCTTTTTCAAGGAAGAGTGGGCAAATATTGTCAAGTCAAGATGTGCCATACTGATAAACACCTACCCAAGAAGACTGAATGTTGTAATTAAATCAAAAGGTGCTTCAATAAAGTATTAGTTTAAGGGTGTGGACACGTATGCAACCAGCTTATTATACGTTTTTTATTTTTTATATTTTTTCCCTTAACAGATTTGTTTGTTTTTCAATTGAATTGTACAGATTATAGGTCACATTAAAGGTGGGAAAAATTTTGAAATGATTTATTGTGGTCTCATTTTTTTATATCACAAAAACCTGGCATTTTAACAGGAGTGTGTGCACTTTTTATATCCACTATACATACATACATGCACAAACAAAGAAACAGTATGTTAAGTAATTGCCTTCTGCAGATTTCACTTCAGATGTAAGCATTCACATTATATCCAGTTATTTACAACTCTTTTCTTCTTGGGCTTGAGCAGAGGGCTATGGATTTAAGAATATCGTTATCATAGTATATCAAATTCCATTTTACAGCATTTATATATAAAGCAATCAGTATCATAACATATCAAAATAACTTTTTATAACATATCAATATAATTTTTTTTATAAACATTCTTTTATAGAGATCCTATTATTCGGTTCCTTACCTGAAATAATTAAATTATGCATTAGCTATAGAAAACAAAACAGATGTCATAAATGTGGTATAACTGAAAAAAAAACTTAATCTTCAACAATGATATAAATGGATTATACATTTAAATACTCTATCCTAGGACTACGTTTCTTTCTATATTGTATAACTATCACTGTATCTAATTTATTTTAAATTAAGTGGGTTACATGTAAATGAATGCTAATTAGAAATAAAATAATTTTAAGTGCAGTTAGATTACCTTGGATTAAATTGGTTATATTAATACTATGACCCCCCCCCCCCATCTTGGTAACTACTTGTTCAGAACCATGTGACAATGTTGTTGAAGGATGCTATAATTTGACATTTGGTATACATCGATATTTATGCACTCCTGATCTCGCATTTGTAATTTTGTTATTGTTGACTTTGATTTTTCCATAAATATAATCAAGTTTTGTTTTTCATATTTATTTTATTTCTGCTACAGATATTTAATAAGTATGTTTTCTGCCTGATTCTTACTACAGCTGAGACATAATTTGTGTTCCTGTATGAAAAGCATGTCCAGTGGAATATTTATTGCAGCAGCAGTTTGAACCAACTCTTTGTAATGTCACTTTTTATTACTATGCTGTTTGGCTCTTGCATCCATGGGATCAAAGATCCTATTTCAAATTAACAACCTAAAAGAAAACTGAGAGTTTCTTCGTGCACACCAAAGACACTTCTGCTTAAATTCATTATCTACAACAAAGAGTGAGTTGAAATGTAAGAGGCCAACTATCTTATGCATTTTTCCCCTTTGTCTTGAAGTTGTCTGAGTGATGAAATGTATTTCCTTGCCTGGTTAGAGCTTCTAAACCTGTGTACCAAAAGTATTTCCTGCCTCCAGCACTGAAACATATATGCTGGAGAAAACCTGTGTAGGCAATTACAGTGTCAACACATGCATGTCATGAAAAGGCTAATAGGGTCGCAACTTGATAAGTGTCATTAACCCATGATTACATTGCAGAAATTGCAACACCAGTTTTGTATATAAATATGTTAGCCTCTTCAACAGTATTTTTTAACAGAATATCCATAAGTCATTTTAGTATTAATCTTATTTTTGAGCAAAAGCATCCGTTTGTACATTTTCTTTGTGTTAAAAACTAATCTGAAGATAAAAATAGTACTTTGAAGTTTTAAAATCCAACTACCGTTTTGTCCAAGCAGCTCTTAACTCCTTTCTAAC